>NW_023254621.1:0-4758 GCF_002007445.2 Ailuropoda melanoleuca | reverse complement strand
GTGGGAGAGGAAGAAGCAGGCTCATAGCGGAGGAGCCTGATGTGGGGCTCGATCCCGTAATGGTGGGATCATGCCCTGAGCCGAAAGCAGACGCTTAACCACTGTGCCACCCAGGCGCCCCACACTCTCCGTAAAATCTTGATTCTTGTGTTCTCTCTCAGTGTTGACTTGTCCCTTAATTGGTTTCTGGTAACTCTTTCTTTGTTGTTGTGGTTTGATTTTAAATTCATGTACTCTGGCAATTCTTTTTCAGGTTGTGGTTTTCATACACTGTAGGCAATTCTGTTCTCATGCTTAGACTTGAACTTGAGATTTCATGAGAGGTGCTGTGTTGTGTTTTTTACCAAATTGCTCATTAGTTTGAATAGATGTGCTTCTGGTGACAAACATAGACATTCACTTTTCCAGATGTTGGGATTTCTACATATCTTGGTTCTCTTGAGCTCTCTGTATAGAACTGAGTCCTGGAAACAAGATTTTCCATTCACAACTATCATGTGAGACCTGAAAACTCATTTTGTACTTGTCACTCTCAGACACTCCATAATGAGAACACATTTATCTCTTTCATCATTTTATATAGTTATTTTATTCTTGCATGTTTGGAAATATAATTTTTCTTCTTATTTGAAATAGGAGCTCATAACGTATCTCTGGAATTCTTCTAGCTTTCTTATCCCCCAATGTTTTTCTAACATGATGCACAGTTTTTAATGAAAGGCATATTTAAGTTTATTTGTACTCAGCTGCATCGAGTGCAGGAACCCATGAAATAGACTGCATCTTATGGGTGATTTTTTGTCCCACAAAAGGCAAAGGGTCTGGTGTTATTAAATGTTTATAAACAGATATAGCTCCATACTGGCATGCATCTGTAACAGGAGACAGGGTTCTTCTCAGAGGAGAAGGGAAAGGAAGACAGAGCTCTGGGACAGCAAATTCAGGGAAGGAAATGTATAGCCTGGCAGGAAAAGCCATCTCCCCACACTTTCCAGTTCTGCAGATGGGGGACCCAGGGGAGACCCAGCTTTGATTCTTGGACAGGAGACACTGGGCTGTGTCTGTGTCTCTGTAGCCTCCATACACAGCAATATATGGTTGTGTCTGCAGCTTCCATGCTGGTCATTGTTATGATCAGCTGCTGTTTGGAGGCGTCCTGGGAGATTGAGCTGGCTTTTCAGAGATGGATTGTAATGCAATATCATCCCACCAGATGTTGGGGATACACTCCAGTGCGTTGCTGGGGGGTGATGGACCCATGCTACACCCACACCAGAAGTGCTCAGTGAGAACGCAGAGAAGGAGCAGGTGACTATAAGTGTCTACCTGGGTTTCACCAGCCTAGAACCAGACTCCTGCAGGGAGACCTGGGACAGAACCCTTGTGGAGAAAGCACAAGAATACAGTGAAACCACTTTAGGATGGACACAGGAATTTTCTTCTCTGAGGGAGCCCCTGACCTGAGCCCCCACAGGAAGAGAAGATCAGCAGCAGGTGTGTGGAGCATATGATGCCCAAGCTGGGACACATGTCACTGACCTAGTCAGTGCACTAAACCCAGTGGTTGGCTTTTCATCCCCAGGGAGGTGGGTTTGGGGAGATTTGCACCATCATCAATGTTCTGAAACCTGTAGGGGGTCTCAGGTCCCTGCAGCATGGGGCTGAGTCTTTGTTGGAGGAGGAATGGGCCCTTAGCTGTGGGACCTCAGGTCCAGATCCCATGGTGACACCCCCTTCCCTTAGGACTGGAGCTCTTAGGACACAAAGTCGTCTCCTTAACCCTAATCCAGGGACCTTCACCCTGTGGTTACTGTCCTGGAGGAGTGGGAGTAGAGGTTTGGAAAGAGGGTGTTAATCCTGCCTACAGAGGCAGAGGTGTGACCTGCAGAGAGCAGAAAGCTATACTGAGGGTCTTGCTCTAGCATCTCTTTGATTGGGAGAGAGAGGGATGACATTGCTCATTAAGACAGGGACAATGTTTTTTATCCTTATGAAGTCCCAAAAGTTCATTTTTGCTGTTTCCCTTGCCTTTGGAGATGTGTCTTGAAAGAAGTTGCTGTGGCTGATGATGAAGAGATCACTGCTTATGTTCTCCTCTAGGATTTTGATGGATTCCTGTCTCACATTGAGATTTTTCATCCATTTTGAGCATATCTTGGTGTATGCTGTAAGGAAATGGTCTAGTTTTGTTCTTCTGTATGTATCTGTCCATTTTTCCCAGCACCACGTGTTAAAGAGACTGTCTTTTTTTCCCCTGGATATTTTTTCCTGCTTTGTCAAAGATTAGTTGACCATAGAGTTGAGGGTTCATTTCTGGGGTTTCTATTCTGTTCCATTGATCTATGTGTCTGTTTTGTGCCAATACCATGCTATCTTGGTGAGCACAGCTTTGTAATATAGCATAAAATCAGGCAACGTGATGACCCTACCTTTGTTTTTCTATTTCAACTTTCCTTTGGTGACTCAGTGTCTTTTCTGGTTCCATACAAATTTTAGGATTGTTTGTTCTAGCACTGTGAAAAATGTGGATGGAGTTTTGCAAGGGATCGCAATGAAAGTGTAGATTGCTCTGGGTAGAACAGACATTTTAACAGTATTTGTTCTTCCAATCCATGAGCAAGAAATGTTTTCCATCTTTTTGTGTCTTCTTTAATTTCTTTCATAAGTGTTCTGTAGTTTTTAGGATATAGATCCTTTACCTCTTTGGTTAGATTCCTAGGTATCTTAGGGTTTTTGGTGCTATTGTAAATGGAGTCCATTTCTTAATTTCTCTTTCTTTAGTCATATTGTTAGTGGATGGAAATGCAACTGATTTCTGTGCATTGATTTTGTATCCTGTGACATTGCTGAATTTCTATATGAGTTCTAGCAATTTCAGTGTGGAGTTTTTTGGGTTTTCCACATAAGGTATCATGTCATCTGAAAAGAGAGCGAGTTTGAGTTCTTCTTTGCCAACTTCAATGCCTTTTATTTCTTTCTGTTGTCTGATAGCTGATGCTGGGACTTCCAGTACTTTGTTGAGCAAAAGTGGTGAGAGTGGGCATCCACATTGTGTTCCTGACCTTAAGGGAAAAGCTCTCAGCTTTTCTTCCATTGAGAATGATATTAGCTGTGGGTTTTCCATAGATTGTTTTGGATATTGAGGAATGTTCCCTCTATCCCTAACCTCTGAAGAGTTTTAAACAGGAAAGGATGTTGTACTTTGTTAAATGATTTTCTGCATCCATTGAGAGGATCATATGGTTCTTGTCTTTTCTTTGATTAATGTGCTTTATCATGTTGATTGATTTGCAAATGTTGAACCACCCTTGCATCCCAAGAATAAATCCCACCTGGTTGTGGTGAATCATCCTTTTCATGGACTGTTGGATCCTGTTGGCTAGGATCTTGGTGAGTATTTTGGCATCCATGTTTATCAGGGTTATTTGTCTGTAATTCTCCTTTTTGATGGGGTCTTTGCCTCATACTGGGATCAGGATAATGCTGGCTTCATAGAACGAGTTTGGAAGTCTTCCTTCCATTTCTATTTTTTGAAACAGCCTCAGTAGCATAGGTATTATTTCTTCTTTAAATATTTGTTAGAATTGCCCCGGGAAGTCATCTGACCCTGGAATCTAGTTTTTTTGGGAGGTTTTGATTATTGCTTCAATTTCGTTACTGGTTATTGGTCTATTTGGATTGTCTATTTCTTCCTGATTCAGTCTTGGTAGCTTATAACTTTCCAGGAATTTATTCATTTCTTCCAGGTTGCTTAATTTGTTGGCATATAGTTGTTGGTAATAATTTCCAATAATTGTTTCCATTTCCTTAGTGTTATTCATGATCTTTCCCCTTTCATTCATGATTTTATTAATTTGGGTCCTTTCTCCTTTCTTTTGGGTAAGTTTGGCCAGAGTTTTATTGATGTAATTGCTTGGGCCCTATTTCTGCCCCAAGCACATATTTTACATCTGCTTTGAGAAGAAAAAGATAACCAAAAAAGGCCATTGCAAACAAATAGATAAGAAAAACAAAAGAACTTCTCTGGCTCCCATAAGATTAAAGTCATACTGATTTGCACATACTGAAAACATAAGAAAAAGTCTGTCATTTTCTGGAATGTTCTCCCTCATCGTGATGTGTAACTGTATGTAAAACAAAACAGAACAAATATGTAAACCTCCCCCAAATGTTCCGTCCCTGGAGCACTCCCTTCTCTGTGAAGATTGTGTCTCCCATACAGCTGTCCTGACTTGGGTTTGAATAAAACTCTCTTCCTTTCTCTATAAACATTTAAAAAGTTTGTTCATTTAGTGTCAACAATAACAATGTTTTCTTTTTAAGTGAAAAATAAATGTTCCTGGTTCACAACTCCAACAGCACGGAAGGGCAGCTGTTCTCCATCCTGGATGCTTTCCTGCAGAACCAAGCCTGTGTATATATATTTATTCCAGCTCAAATGGGCTCAGCCTAGAAGGATGCTTTGAAGGTCTAAGAAGCACTATCCCCTCCATGGAGGAGACCAGAGCTGAAGCTCTTCCCACTTAGAGAATTACTTTTGGGGGTTAAACTTGCCTTGGAAATGTGGAAACCACTGCATTTCTTAAAGACCAAGCCTTGGATTGGTTTGAGAGCAGCTGACCTTGCCTGGAGCCAAGAACTGCTCTGCAGTCAGAGTTGGTGCAGGAAGGGAAGGTACAGGGCTCTGGGGGTGATCTGCAGCCAGAAGAGTCTACAGAAGGGGACAGATGTCTGGGGGGCCCTTCCCACAACCCCCCC
>NW_023254620.1:0-4412 GCF_002007445.2 Ailuropoda melanoleuca | reverse complement strand
TGTGTGTGTGTGTGTGTGTGTGTGTAAGAGAATGCATTAAGGGAGGGCTTTTGGAATTAAAAATTAAAATGCAAAAAAATACCCACTTTTTAAAAAAGGGGAAATAAAGAAAACTGCAGACTCTCTGGTGATGAAAGCAAAGGCTAAAACTTGAGTCATCTTTTCTGGGAGAGCAATGGGTTTAGAAGATTAAGCCAGGCAAAGATTTTAAGCCATCCATTTTCTGAGTTCCTTGAATCTTCAGTGTCATTGGGAACGACTCAGAGCTCGATGCTTGTGATGCAAAACTTACTCCTCAGTGTTATTTTCCATTTGCGAATTGGTTGGATCCATTCGAGTCAAACTGTGCTTTTGTAGATTTGGTTGCTTCTTTTGGAAGTGTTCTTTCAAATTAGGTTACAGAAACAAGAGCTGAATTACACAGACAGCTGCGGAAACAGATTTTTCCTTTCAAATGTAAGATGAAAAAGGGAAGATTGAGAGTATTCCTTTAGCGTTGAGAGTATTCCTTTCTTGGTAAAGTTGTTTCTTCACAGTCAGAAATTGGGGGGGGGGCTCTCCACACTCCCTGAAGAGGCAGCCAGGCCCCCTTTCAGGGCAGAAGTTGGGGTCACACAGATGGATGTTTGAATCCTGTTCTGTTCCTCATAGTTGGATGACTTTGGTCAAGGCGCTTTAACCGTTACTTCCTTCATTTGTAAAATCCATGTTCTCGAAATTCCCTCGTGGGGTTGCTGTGAGGGTTAATTGAAATGATGTGTGTGGTGTCACGGAGTGATTTGCTTGATAAATGGAAGTTATTATGTAAATTGCTGGCGGACTATTACTTGCTTTTGTGCACTCATGTTTTTGTTCTAGCTCTGTTGTTCATGGACAGCATGACTATATAATTTATCATCCAGACTGGGATCCTTTTGAAAATGAAAGAGTATAACAAACCAGAGTGGACTCTGGGCTCTTAGGAGGAAGTTAGGACTAACTCCAGGCAAACCTGGATGTATGGTCACGCTCCCAAAGACTAACTCCTGGTAAGACGGGAGGCAGTAGGAGAGAGCGGGCTGCCACCATACCTCCTGCTGGAGGGACAACAGGAAAAAGGGGAGGGGGTGGGGAAAGGCGGGCCTTGCCTGTATTGGTAAACTAGTTAGGAACCAATGACCCAGTCTTTCCAAAATGTTAAGAATAGAAGAAGCTGGGCCGTGTGGGTGGCTCAGTCAGTTAAGCGTCTGCCTTCAGCTCAGGTCATGATCCCAGGGTCCTAGGATCAAGTCCCGCATTGGGCCCCCTTGCTCAGTGGGGAGTCTGCTTCTCCCTCTGCCTGTTGCTCCCCTGCTTGTGCTCTCTGTCTCTCTTTCTGTGTTAAGTAAGTAAATAATACCTTTAAAAAAAAATAGAAGAAGCCCTCTTTCCCTTCCCACAAGCCACCTTATGATTTGGCAAAGGACTTCCCTCTGTTGGGAAATCCCTGGCAGGTAACGAACACGTGCCCTTAATTTCTTCACTTCCTTTACCTACTTCTGCCCCCAGGACAGAGATTAACTTTCTCTTCCTAAAATTGTTAGTGACCTCATTGGAAGATGCAGTGGTTCACTTTACTTCTCCTGTCAATATTCAAGACTATACTCAGTTCTTGAAATTCTTATTCTTTTCTCATATTTATGCCACTTTTCCCAGTGTTTGTCCCCTAGTTCTTTTTCTTTTGCATACACCTTTAATGTAGGTGTATTGATGGAATTATACAGTTACCAAAAAGTATCCTTGTGAAGACTGTGGAAAGATGCAGAAATGATTGCTTTAACATCCTAAGTAGAAATAGTGCCATAGAAAATGCTACATGTTAAAAATAGGTAAGGAGATTTTGGTCTTAAGAAGGCATTATGACAGCATTATGTGATCCAAAGATAACAGTCTTACCCAAGCCACAGCCACAGCCAAGATCCCCCAAGGGCAGTAGACATCTAGGGAACACTAGCAAACGAGAATTAAAAGTGCCATTTGCTGGGCCTGAGCACCGCTATGAGCTTCAGCCTGAAGACTGCCTCTATCTTCCACGCATAAACAGACTCTTACCTCTGCAGGAGCACAGCAGAGAGGATGCCAGGTCCTCTGCCTGAGAGGGAAGAGAGCTGGCTTCAGCAGGGAACAAAGGGGCTGCAAAAGAGAAGAGAGATTCTCTCTTGGGTGTGCAGAGGCAGGCTCAGATGAGCTTGAGAGAGCAGATTCTGGTCCTGTCTTTCCAAGTCTGCATGTAGTGAACTTCAGGTGGAAATTAGCCCTGGCAGGAATATTTACTTCATGGAAATTGGTAAACACTACAAAGTGTGGCTTCCCACCCCCCACCCCCCCTGCTCAAAGCTGAATGTGAACTATTTATCAGCACACCACCAGGAGAGGGCAGAAAACATGCGACACTCCCTTACTCTGAGTTGGCTCTGGTTATAAAATGCACCACTCTGTTTCATTGTGGGAAGAGCCTGAGATCGATGTCTGAGTTCACATCTGCAATAACAAAGATGACAATGACAACCCATTGAGCATGTCTGGGTACCATGCTTCACTATACCAAGCACTTCCCATGCATAACCTGAATTTATACTCAAATCACTTTATGAAATAGGAACTGTCGTTACCTCTGTTTTACATATGAGGAAACTGAGGGTCAGCGCAACTAAGTAATCTGTCTAATGTTATACTGTTGGTAAATAGAAGATTCTGGATTCCAGTCCAGGTAAGTCCTCTCTAGAGCCTCAGCTCTGACCTTCATGATAATCCCTTCCTGGGGAAGGTGGGCAGAGAGGGTGACAAAGTTCCCTCCCCAACTAGCACTTAACTATATGTGTTACTATGATAGAAACATGTATATTTAAAAAAGTGCATCCTTTTGTGTATTGTGATGCAATTTTTACATAAGGTTTTTAGATGTGCAAAATAATACTATTTATTCTCATGGATATTCACATATGTAGTAAAGGTGTAAAAACATACATGGAGATAATGTGGGTATATAGCTATTTTTTTATAACCTTTTTTGGTATATTTAAACTACTTTATAATAAAAATTTCATATATTTCTATATAAGGTAATCAGATTGCTTTTAGAGTTATGGGTAATTCTAATCATTTATTTAAAAAATTTTAATGTTGTTATATTGTCTTTTCAGTTAAAATAGTTTTTTAGAAATGAGTGCCTGCAAAATCTGGTAAAAGTGAATAATGTCTGTCAGCTATATTGTGCCAGTGTCAATGTCTGGGGTTTTGAGAATATTTTACAGTTATGTAAGATGTCATCATAGAGAGAACTGTGTGACACAATGGATCATTATTGCTATTTTTAAATGAATTAATAATTTTATTTATTATTTGCAAAAAGTTTGAGAATCTCTGTTTTAATGGAGGTCTCCTCTGACCCCCAGGTACTGTTAGATGTTTTCCCTATGTTCCCACCCCTCTACCACAGCACTTACCACTTTGTAGGTTATGTTTATAAAGTAGCATTTACTGGGGTGCCTGGATGGCTCAGTTGTTAAGCGTCTGCCTTCAGCTCAGGGCGTGATCCAGGAGTCCTGGGATCGAGCCCCACATCAGGCTTCTCCCCTGCGAGCCTGCTTCTTCCTCTCCCACTCCCCTGCTTATGTTCCCCCTCTCTTGCTGGCTGTCTATCAAATAAATAAATAAAATCTTAAAAAAATAATAAAGTAGCATTTACTTAAAATGCTATTCTTCTTTTCCAGGAAACTTTGATAGGCCACCACATTTTTTCCACACTTAAAAATTGAGATATGATTCATAAAACCATAATCATTCTCCCTTTTATAGTGTTAAAATTCAGTGGGTTTTAGTATATTCACGAGGTTGTGTGCAACCGTCACCGCTATCTAATTGCAGAATGATCTCATCATCCTTAAAAGAAACTCTGTGCTCATTAGCAGTCACTCATCATTCTTCCCTCTCCCCAGTCCCTGGCAATCACTAACCAACCTTCTATTTCTATGATTTTGCTTATTCTGGACAATTCATCTGAATGGACTCCTGTAATAGGTGGCCTTTTTGACAAACTCCTTTCACTTTTAGCATAATGTAACCAAGTTTCATCCATGCTGTCACATGAATTAGTATCATCCTTTATATGACTGAATAATATTCTGTTGAATAGGCATACCACATTTTGCTTATCCATCCATCAGTTCATAGGCATATGGGTTATTTCCAGTTTTGAGGGGGGCTATTCTACATAATGCTGCTGTGAACATTTGTGTGTATGTTATTGTTCGTACATATGCTTTCAATTCTCTTAGGAATATCTAGGAGTAGGTATGCTGGATCATAGAGTAATGCTATTTAATTTCTAGAGGAACTGCCAAATTTTTTTTCCAAAGCATAGGCCAGCAGCTTTTAAAAGAAGTTTTTTTTTT
>NW_023254619.1:0-4349 GCF_002007445.2 Ailuropoda melanoleuca | reverse complement strand
ACACACACACACACACACACACACATCAGAAGTAAGTGACCTTTGATCAATGCCCCAATCTCAGACCTGCACAATGTTATTGATTTGTTTTTTGTCCTTCTAGATAGTTTTCTATCCAGGAAATTATTTTTCTTCTTCTACTTTTTGCCTTTTCCAATAAAGCTTCCTATATAATTGTTTTCCATTGCTCCCCTCAAACTCCATCATGGGAAAGCAACCAAAATCTCAGAGGTTGAAATCTCACTCGGAGCTGCAGCAGTCCCCCCCCCCTCTAGTTCCTCCGTCACCCTGCTGAGTGCATAAGAGCAAAAGCTCTAGAGTCCAACTTCTGGGTGTGAATCTTGGCTCCATCACTTACCAGCTGAGTGACCTTGGGCAAGTTCATTCATTCACTATTCATTCAGCAAACATTTACTGAGTGCCCATTATTATGTGTTCGAGATAAAATGGTGTATAAGACAATATCCCTACCCTTATGGAGCTTACATTCTAGTGGGAGACACAGAATATGAACCTATGAATGAATATAGCATAATTCCAGGAAGCAATAAATGTCATGAAGAAAAATGAAACAGAGTCAAGAGACAGAGACTTTTTTCAATCTAGGTGATCAGACAAAACCTCCCTGAGGATGTGACGTTAGAGCAGAGAGCTGAGAAGAGTTAGGGAACAAGCCATGAAAAGATGTGAAGGGAATGGCAAGCATAAAGGCCCTGAGGCAGAAACCAACTTCAAGTGTTGGAGGAACAGCAGTAAGGCAAGTGAGCTGAAATGGTGGCACATGAAGCATTCTAATCCCCCCTCCAATCTTCCTAGCCATGGAGTCCCCCAACCCCAAAATTTCTCCAGCTCTATTGGATCCTACAGTAGTCCACTCTTTCACTACCTTTTTATTGCTTGTCTCCTCCCTCATATCCTCACTTCCACCCTTAATCAGCTTAGATCCAAAGTCCAGTTTAATAACTACTCCCTTGCATGAACACTCAACTCCTCAGCTTCCTGTCATCTTTCTTTCCTTAAACCTGTAACACTTCTTCCCTAATCCTCATCTTCACGGACAGATTTCCTACCTCACTGAGAAAACAGAGGCCAGCAATCGAGGACATCCACCAGCTCCCAGACACACTTGTACCCCATCCTCGCTCTCCCTCCTGCAGGTGCCAGGGCTGACGGCCTTCCGGCAGTCTTCTCTAGCGAGTGTCCTCCTTTCTCCTTCGTGATCCCACCGGCATAAGGAATGCAGTACTTTCCTCCACTGTCACAAAGTCCTCTCCTGACGACCCACCGCCTCAGGCTTCTGACAGTCTCTATACCGCAAGCACTTTTGCTCACCGTCTCCACCTCCTTTCTCCCCGTTCCCTCTGAAGCCTCTCCAGCAGGCTGTGGCCACCATCCCATGGAAAGTGCCTCATCTGCTAAATCTTTTGCCTTGGCACATCCAATGCTTGATCTTCTGTCCTCATTTCTCAGACCATGGGCAACACTGGAGCCCTCTTCCTGCATTGTCTCCCTTCTGACCTTCACCTCCATTATTGCTCCTGTTTCTGATTCCAAGCAAGTCTCCCTGCCCTTCTCCACAATCACATACCTGCCCTGCTCATATTCCTCCCCTGCTGCCCACCCACTCAAACTCCAGGCGCCTGGAGTAGGGGTGGGGTGGGGACCTACAAGGGCCTATATGGCCTGATCTCACCCCAACCCACCCCAGGACCTCTCTGACCTCTGCTTACTCCCCTACCTTACTGCCTCTGCTCTCGCCACATCTGCCTCATTGCTGTTCCTCAAACATGCCCAGCACACTCCTCTTTAGGGGCTTTTTTGCTTGCTATTCCCTCTATCTGGAATGCTCTCCCTCCATAATCCACTTGGCTCACTCCTTCCTCAAAGTCAGGTTTCTGCTCTAGCGTCACTTTCTCAGGAAGACTTTCCTGGCTAACTACTTGGCCCTCCTGGTGGACCCTCACTGCCATTCAACACTCCCTATTCTCCTTTTGTTTCTTTTTCTAACTTTATTATTTTTTTTAGTAATCTCTACATGGTAGGGCTCGAACTCACAACCCCAAGATCAAAAGTCAACATGCTCTACCAACTGAGCCACCAAGGCACCCCCCCCCCAGTCTCCTTTTCTCCTTCGTTTTTCTTCAGAGAGCTTATTACCACCTGATAGCCTACATATTTCTTTGGCTATTGTTTTCCCACTAGAATGTAAGCTCTATACAGGAACAAGATGCCCAGCATCTAGAATAGTGCGTGGCACATAGTAGGCCCTCAACAAGCACTTGTTGACCAAATGAAGAATTTGCATGCAGCAACTGGGAGATCATGTAGGGCCTTGTAAGTCCTGGAAAGGACTTTGCATTTTATTTTAAATGTGAAGGGAAGCCACTGGAGAGTACATGGTATGACTTACAATTTTAAAAAGACCACTCTGGGGAGATACAGACTTGCAGTGATAGAATGAATTAGTCACAGGGATGGCACAGGGACTCTAGTCGGTGATATTGTAATAGTGCCACATGGGGACAGACAGTAGCTTCTTTTGTGGTGAGCCCAGCATAGAGCAGGGGAATTAACTAGGCTGGATACCTAAAACTAATGCAACGCTGTGTCAACGAGGCTCCGATAAAAACATTTAAAAAAAATAAAAATAAGAAGACCACTCTGGCTGCTGTGTGTAGGGAAGAAAGTCCTAGGGGTAAGAGTGGCATCAGGGGGCAGTTGAAGGCTAATGCAATGTTCAAGCAAGATGAGTAACGAGGGCCTGAGCTAAGTTGAAAAAGTTCAGAGTCTTGGGTCTATTTCGGAGTTATCATGGACAGACAGAACTTGTTATAAATTGGAGGAGGGATCTGAGAGAAAAAGAGGAATTTGGTTTTGGGACTCAGTGAGACTGTTTCCCCTAACTGTGAAATAGGGACAAGCAGAGCATCTCCCTCATGGGATCGTTGCAGAAAGGGGTAGAGGACATCGAGTTTCACACCACGTTGGGCACATGGTAAGCCTTCAATAAATGTTGGCGCTTATTACTACCCCCAAGATGACTGTGTTTCCCTGCTTCCTGGGTAAATAGGATTACAAAAATATCCAACCCACAGAGACTGAGGAAACAAAACACTTTATTTGCAGAGTGCACCCTCCCCTCCCAAGGGATAGATTTTGACTTCACTTAACAGAATACTTAACATCAGTGTTGGAACAGTTTCCTTGCACACAGATAACATAAAAGGATTCCTCACATTTCAAAAGAATCCTAAGGCTCCTTTAAGTGGTGTTTGTCCATTCAATACTTAGCAGAAGGAGTAACTAAAAGCTAAAATTACAAACCTCTGCTGATTCAAAATCAATCCAAATGTAAGAAAAGTACATCTGAAATAATAATGATTTTTTAAAACAGGTGTTTGCTGCATTTTAATACTCCAGAAGCTAAAACACCACACTGTCCGTCCGGTTCAATACAGGACACCTGGCAACGCTATTTGTCCATGTAACTCAGCTTTCTGCAAAGGCAACACCCAGTGCTTTTTGGCTGCCTTGGCCTGTCCTCATTTCCCCCTGGAAAACTGTTTTCAACTTAGTACAGATAACATTCTGCCTCTATTACAATTAGCAGCTTCTCTCAATGGGTCACTTCGTTTGGCAGGTGCTTCTGTGGGGTAACCCAGTATCTTGTTTCAAAACCTCTCAACCTGGCAGCCTCCAGGTAGCATGTGAAAAGCTGCCTGCGGGGAATTTAGGAGCTGCTTTGGGACCTTCAGGTACTAGCATCTTCTGCCTCACCACGGCTCCCTGACTGTTGTTGCCCCACTCGTGGGAAGACTGGCCATTCTTCTTCCTAGCTCCCAGGTTGGTGAGGAGTCCCTAAATCTGAGACCCCTTTCCCTCCTCGCCCCATAAATAACTCCACCTTAAATGCTTTTACTACCTGGGAAGCTGCAGACAACCTTGGATTTGAACTGCAGCTGAAAGAATTTGCCCAGTGATTGGGTCTCTGCTCCCTGACCTCCAGACTCAAATGGAAGAGACCCTTGCTTCTGGAAGTAGGGTTTTGGAATCAGCAGGCTCACCAGGGACCTTGTTAGAAATGCAGAACCGGAGGCAGTATTCCATACCTTTGAATCAGAATCTGACTTTTAGCAAGATCCCCAGGTGATTCCCACTCCTCTGCAAGTTTGAGAAGCCAGAGAAGGGCTCAGGCCCCTCCCTTCCTGCTGGCTAGGGAGCGTTCTTCTAAGTGTCCTGCTCAAGGGCCCTTAAGCCCCAGCCTACTTCATTGTCCTCTCCTTCCTTCCTTCCTTCCTCCCTTCCTCCCTTCCTCCCTTCCTCCCTTCCTTCCTTCCTTCCTTCCTTCC
>NW_023254618.1:0-4301 GCF_002007445.2 Ailuropoda melanoleuca | reverse complement strand
ATCTTTTGTTTCTCTTGCCTTTGGAGATGTGTCATGAAAAAGGTTGCTTTCACTGATGTCGTAGAGGTTGCTGCCTATGTGCTGATCTAAGTAACTTTGGAAATGGGTGGAGTCTCTAAGACTAAAGATGAAAGTATACCCATATGCAGTGTAATCTGGTTGATAAAGTTGCTGCTTGCAGATATATTGATTAACAGTTCTGAAACCCCTATACATGTAAAGGAGATTTGAACAATTAACTAAATGGATGGCAGATGGAAGGCATCACATTTCTTACTGTTGTAATAAGAGGTTACGGGTAAGCAAGGGAAGAAGCTGGAATGACCCATGTGGTAATGGATTAGAGTTGGAGACATCAATGTATGTTTAACTTAATGTAGATACAGATGGTTCATATAGACATATTTCTAGATATGTGTGTATACATATAGAATAGAGAAATATATTTTTTTGCTGTCTAAAGTGAGGGCCTAGAGGCAATGATATCCTGGGAGCAATGAACCCACTTGGCACCCAGATTTTGGTTTCTAATACCATTCTCCAATAAAAAGAACCATGGCATCTTAGCAGAAGTGGCTGATTATAGGACGAGGGTAGGAAATATACAAGATAAGCTTTGGACTATCTTATAGTGCAAAAAAATAAGGTGCCCCAAATAAAATGTCAAACACATGTCAAAAAACATAGAAACCAACTGATGGAGCTCCCAGTATCCAATTCTGAAGCAATTTGAGGCACAAAATAAAGTTGTATTGGATTATAACACAACATATAAAATAAATACCATGGAGCCATACTGACAAATAAATAATTGAATAAAATAAATGGAGGAGAAGTATATTCTGATCTTAGGGAAGTGGAACATAACTCTCTGGTCCCTAAGTATGGGCTGCCCAACTGACTTCCCTCCAAAGAGGACAGTGTGGAAAGGGGAGGAAAAAGAATAACTTTAAGTGGAAAAACCTGTTAAACACTACCTGGACATGTGGGCAAGGTCAATATCAACAGTGATAATACATGTTGATTGTATGATATAAGAATGGCACTTTACCTTGAGATCTTCCTTCCAAAAACCCATAATCCTGGAGTAGTCATGAGAAAACATCAGAAAAATCCCAGTTGAGTAAAATTCTACAAAATACGCTATTAATACTCCTCAAAACTGTCAAGGTCATCAAAAACAAGGAAAATGAGAAATTGTCACAAGCAAGGAGCTATGATGACTAAACATAATGTAGTATTCTGGGTAGGATCTTGGAACAGGAAAAGGGCATTAGAGAAAAACTGACACAATCTGAATAAGTATGGACTTTAATAATAATGTATCAATATTGGTTCATTAATTGGTGTGTATGTACCATTCTAACGTAAGATGTTAGCAATAGGTAAAATTGGGTATGGAGTTTATGGGAACTCTGTATTAGCTTCTCAATTTGAATGTAAATCTAAAAGCCATTCTACAATAAAAAGTTTATTAAAAAATGAAAAGAGTCTTATAATAATATTTCTACTTTGAAAAATACTGCTCTATACCAAAGTTTGTTAGGCCTTGTAATATCAAAGTATTTCCCACAAAAGATTATGAACTTCAAGGGATCTGACAGAATTTCACTATAAATTTTATTTTCTAATATATTTTAATCAGGAATAAAAGCAATATGCATTTTAAAACGTATTATATAGCATATTTTAACACTGGAACCAACTAAGTTGTTCTCTTATGCTTCCAAGGTAATTAATTTTTGTGTAGTCCTCAGGATAAACCTTCTTTGGCCACTTATATCTAGCTACTGGATACTGTGATCATGCAGGGTGAATTGTTTTATAAGAATGAGTACCATTTGCCACCACTTGTCCATGTGAATATGGACTTTCTCCAAGCTGAATAAACAAAAGCCATGGCAAACATTAGTTGCAGACTCATCTTCAACTTGCTGGCATAATTAAGTGACCTCTAAAAATACAAGGCAAAAATACACTTTGTAAATTAAATATATTATAAAATAAAATTTTATTAATCAAATATCACTGTTTAATATGTTAGGTTTACTGTTTTATATATTGGATCATACTTATTATTTAATTTTAAGAGTTTCTGATGATTTTTTTAAGCCTTGAAAGCTACTTTAATGCAACAGAACTTAGTCTCTAATATAGTCTAGAATTGATATACCTGGCAATTCATTTATGACACTTCTCACATGATTATTTTTGTTTGACATTCTCTAAAGTCCTCAATTAACATTTGCATCAAATAAGAAAAAGGTGAAATTTAATAAGCAAGATAGCATAGACTCACAACCCATTACTAGTAAACAACATTTTCATTTCTGATAGGAGAGGTAAAAGGATGAGAAAAAGCACGGTTGTGATGTTTTGGTAGGAGTCTTTTTTTGTACTTAAGTATCAGACAAATCATTCTGTGAGCCTCAGTTAGCACATCTATAAACAGATATGATACTACCTGAGCTGTCTAAAAGATGAAGGGCAGGGGCCAAACAGCCCATGAAACCCCTCTGAGTTCAAAGAGAAAAAATATTGTAGGCTTTTATCCCACTTACCAAATGATCAAGTGTAAACGACTGTGTTGGTTTCACAGAATCTTTATTTAACATGTCCTTTCTGTGTTCCCATTTCCTACTTTTTAATCCATTGCTTCTCTTCACCATGCTTTACCTTTTGCAGCAGTCTGGGATGCTGTTGGGTCTCCCAGTCTTCTGAGTCGAAATTTTGTTTGAAAGTCAGATAGAATTTTAGACCCGTGCAATATCTGAGAATTACCCTTCGCCCCTTTTTAATCCATTGCTTCTCTTCACCATGCTTTACCTTTTGCAGCAGTCTGGGATGCTGTTGGGTCTCCCGGTCTTCTGAGTCGAAATTTTGTTTGAAAGATAGAATTTTAGACCCGTGCAATATCTGAGAATTACCCTTTGCCCCAAAGGTAGCTCCTTTGCTGTCTCCTCTGAGGCTCCTCTTTTTCTGGCTCAAGCCTTAACAATAGAAACTCCTGCCCCCAGGAGTTTTCTACTCTTACTTTTCGCATGCTTCTTCTTGAGACATAAACAACATCCATGGCATCAACTACTGCATAGTATGTTGATGACTCCAGAAACCTACATTTTTAATCAGGATTCCTCTAACGAACTCCAAGTCGTATTCAAGTGTCTACTCAAGTCTTCCACTTGGCTGTCTTATAGGTATTCCAAATTCCTCATGTCTAAAACTGAACACGGCATCCCCACTCCCTATTCCCAACCTATGATTATATTTCCCACCTTAGCCAATGGAACCATCCTCAACCCAGTTTCCTGAACCAGAAATCTAGGAGTATTTTAGAATTGATTACCTCAATTAATTAGCTCAATTAGTTAACTCACTAAAGCCCAGGAATAAGCTCTTGTACTATTCTCACCTGGATCTTTCAACTAGTCTTTCTGTTTTCATTCTGGTCCCCCTTCAATCCATCTTTATAATATGCCAAAGGAATTTTTAAAATATAAATCATTCCATGCTTAACATCCTTCAATAGGATGTTTTAGAATAAAGCCATACTCCTATCTTAGGACATAAAATTATCCCTTTCCTACATGCTGCTGCATCTTCCAAGACTTCACCACCCTTCTGGGCTTTTGAGAAGATCAAAAGATATTCTCTTCAGAGCTCTCTGTCTGAGATCTCTCTCTGTTCTTTCCTTCTTTCTCTTCTATTCTTTTCTAACCATGCCCATCTAATTTCTTTATCCCTTGCTGAGACAACAGTACCTTCTGCATATCACTCTCCTATCTTTTACCAAAGTCAAATATGATCACTCATGTACTTATTTCAACCTTCATTAGACTGCAAATTCTTTGAGGGCAGGAACATGTCTTATTGAATTTTGTATTCCCAGAACTTAGTTCAGTGCCTATATATGGTCAGCATTTAAAAATCTTTACTGACTGAATGACACTAATGGGCACCTTATTCCTTTAAAAACTATATCACATGCCATACAACATATCACCTCCAATTTCTACCAAATCCTGATTTTCCTTCTTCTATAGGGAATCATTTGCAGCTAAAAAGTTTTTATTCAGTCAGCAAACCAATAATAATGAAAGTAAAAAGAAATTAATTCATGCTGTAACCAATGGAGAGGTTGATATTATGGATTGTCATTAATACATTTTCTTAGCCGATCCCCAGAGTTTTAATCAGATTATAGAATGCAGGCAAGAAAAAAGGGTGATTTAAAGACAGCATGGTACTGGCACAAAAACAGACACATCGACCAATGGAACAGAATAGAGAACCCAGAAATT
>NW_023254617.1:0-3721 GCF_002007445.2 Ailuropoda melanoleuca | reverse complement strand
GCAGGGGTTTGGCTCTGGAATGTGGGTGCCTGGTTACCTGGGTTCCAAATTCTGTTGGGCTCTGTTGTCAGAGAAGTGAGGTCACCACCGCCTGGGGTCCCCTTGCCCGACTTCCTCCTGACACAAGAGACCCCTGGGGGGCCCCCTCCCCCAGCTGCTCAATGCTCACCCTCCCCCCATGGCTCATCCANGGGCCCCCTCCCCCAGCTGCTCAATGCTCACCCTCCCCCCATGGCTCATCCATACAGTGACACCCACACAGCCCACCCACAGCCCCCGCAAGGCCTGGGTGCAGCCAGTGTCCCCGCTGTGAGGACGCGGAGCTGGGTTCAGACCGGGCTCCTGCTCGTGCCCAGGGCTGTGACCCTGGAGAGACCTGTGCCTCTCAGGGCCTCCCAGGCTCCCCATCTGCACAGTGGGGTGTTCTGGCGTCTACTTTAGGGACGCCATCAGGGGTAGGACCTCTACGTACATTCCGTACCTGCTCTCACAGGAGGCTGGGCACACACTTGGCAATGCGAGGATGAGCCAGGGGCTGGGCGGGGCATGGAACACAGCTCAGAGGGGCTGGGTCTGCTCTGGGGTCCCCGCAAAGCCACCCCTTGTCCCAGCCCCGTGGGACGGTTGCAGTGAACGCATTCTGACCTTGTCCTCTCACGACACAGACTGCCAGGGGCTCCCATTAGATTTAGGCTCAGGTCCCTGGGCCTCGTTTGCGTCCTTGTGCTGGGCAGTCTCCAAAGTGGCTCCCGGGCATTCCCGAATCCTGGTCACACATCCCTGGGGAGTCCCCTCCCCTTTGGGGGGACGGCCTGTGTGACTGCGCTCTCAGGAAGAGAATGGGACAGAACGATGGGACGTCATTTCCAAACAGCTGGAGGAAAGTCTGTGACTTCTCCTGGTTCCCTCTCTCCTGTGTTCAATCTCTGTCTCTGTCTCTGTGTTTCTGTCCGTCTGTGTGTCTGTCTTTGATCCCGTGCTTTGGAGAAGCAAGACCACATAGTATGAGCTGCCCTGAGAGACCCCAGTCCAAAGAACCTACAGAGGGTCCAGGCTGACAGAAAAGTCCTGAGACCCCCATTCGGACAAGAATCCTGCCAATACCACGTGAATGGTCTTGGACACAGACCCTGCCCCAGTCGACCCTGAGTGGAGGCTGAGGCCCTGGCCTCCTGGGTGACCTGGAGGCAGAGACTGCCCACTGAGCTGGGCCGGGATTCTGGCACTGAACTGAGGTAGGAAAGGTCTGTTCTTGCAAGCACGGAGCTCGGGTCCTGTCTCTGTGAGGACTCTGGAAGAATCTGGGTGTGCACCTTCAGTTCCTAAGCTGTAAAGCGGGCATCTAGGGTGCGGAGACCTTGTCCCTCAGGGGGCTGGTGTCCTCCATGCTCTAATAAGGAAATATCTAGACCGAGGCTGTGGCCCCAGGACCCGTGGGGGAGGCTTCTGGCAGCTGGATGAACGAGACTTGCTGACTTGCCGCCCCCAGTGCTTCCAAGAGCAGCTGGAGGGCAGCATGGACGGAGAAGACGCAAAGCTCCGAAGGGCCTCCGCACTATGCTCTGTGCAGATGGGCTGCCCCACCCCCTTCCCCAGAAGCGTGGAAGCCACTTCAGAGAACATGAGGGGGTCTCAGGGCGCAGAGCCAGAGAGCAATGGACTGGAGCCAATTGCGTGGCAAGTTTCAGAGAACTCCCCTGGAGGAACGAGGTCTCTGTCCCCTGAGCTGTCGCTCTGGGCCACTCTGACACCCGTGCTCACTGTGGCCTCGCTGTTGCTCCCCCACGGAGGCCGAGCACACAGGAATCCACTTAGGCCTCCTGCCGTGGTCTAGAGGGGCCTGTGCAGGTCACAAGACCCTGGATTTGATCCTATTGCCCCCACTTGATGGGACGTGAGGCTCTGGGGTGGAGGACGGGGTGAGAACACCTGGTCTGACTCGGGGGCCGAGCGTGACGCGGCTGCAGGCGGTGTTCAGGGCCTGAGCTCGCCGTGTTTTCCTGTGCCTGTGCCCGTGGCCGGGAATGGGCGGGTTCTCCCGCTAAGGAAGCGGCGTGCATCTCGCAGCCCCTTCTGGACTTTGCGTTTGGCACCGCGACATGCTTCACTCGGCAGCGGAAGCAAAAATGCCAGTCCTGTGCTGAGCCTCCTTCCCAGCCCGCGGTGGCCTTGCCCGCGGTGGCCTCGGCGTGGCGGTGAGACAACCAGGGCGTGGCCACCCTCGGTGGGAGGGGGGCCGTGGCCGCGGAGCAGGTCCGAACCCGTCACCTCCTGCCAAGACTCCAGCGCCAGAGTGAGCTGCGGAGACCCCCGCACCCCCCAGCCGGGCCGCCTGCACCAGCCGACCCCACGCTGACCCCAGACAGGAAAGCTAAACAAATTCCTGTCAGTTTACAGCCCAGGGATCCTGTGGGTGGTCGTTACGTGGCTGATTCCACCCTACTGTGTTCCCCTGCATGAATTCCAGATACATATTGGTGACTTCACATGTCCGGCTCCCATGTCTCTCTGTCCTCTGAACTCCAGTCCCCCCACATGGCATCTCCCCTGGGGGACCCTGGGCTCCAGACTCAGCCCGCAAGCCTGCCCGGGGCTTCCTCTCCTGTGGCTGAAACCCCCCTTGCCTCTCCTCCCATCCCCTCACCATTGCCCCTGCTTCCACCACTCTGGGGGTTTGCAAAGTGGTTTCCTCTGTCAGGGATGCCCACCGAACTCACTTCACTATCTCTGTGCTTCACCCCTCTTCCAAACATCCCTGCCCCCAAGAAGCCCTCCTCGACCCCTGCTGCCCCAGCGGGAAGGAGTCAGCCCTGCCGCTGTTTTGCACCCTCACCACACAGCTTCTCCGCATCTGCGGTCGTGTCTGTGGGCGGCTGTGCACGTGCGTGCCGGTCCTGGCCTCAGCTCTCTGAAACGGCGTTTGCCTGTTCACCTGTCCCCACCGGCTGGCACACGCCTGGCATGACAGACGCACCTGTACGTGTTGGGCGAGTAAGTGAGTGACTTCCTGAGAACGTGTAGGATGTCAGAGACCACGGGGAACGGTGGTAGGTGAGCTGTAGGGAAGGCACATGGCAAGGATGAAGTTGGACCAGCCATGGTCTATTTCCCAGCAGATGGGGTGGCACCCTCTTCCTGCCATGTAATCCGGAGGGCGTGAGCAGAATGGGCCCGCTCGGGCATCTCCCTGCCCGGTCAGCACCTGCCCTCCCATCCCCATCTCTCCATGATCATAAAGGATCCCTTTTGGGCTATAGCCATGGCCCTGGACTTCAGCCCATCACTGGCTTGGGGTCATCAAACGTGTCTCAACAAGCCGCTGGAGGTGAAGACCAGCAACTTCTAACAAAGCTCCTGCGTCTAGGCGGACCGCAGCTGCAGCCCCGCGGGAGAGAGCGGGTGGACGAGTGGAAGGCTGGCTCTCAGGGCAGGATGGTGTGCGCACAGGAGGCTGCGGGAGGGAGGGGGCGCTGAGGGCGCACTGCTCTGTGGGGGCCCGTCTGCCCACCAGTGTTCTTTGGCCCTCCCTGGTCTCGCGTGTGCTGGTCTTGGGCACTGCAGGGCGCCAGGCCAGGCAGCCTGGGTCATCCAGCCACAGCCGCAGGGCGCAGACCAGATGGCATGCCTGGTGCCCGCCACCCCCCCACCCCGCCGCCTGGGCCTGTGGGAGGGGCAGGCCAGGTGCTGACGGAGGACGTGATGGGGGCACTCCCATGGTTTC
>NW_023254616.1:0-4044 GCF_002007445.2 Ailuropoda melanoleuca | reverse complement strand
CACACACACACACACACACACACACACAGCTTGTCCCCAAACATCCCATAGACCCAGGCCAGGACACATGGGCACAGTTGTTATATTTCTGCATATGTGTTCTATGAACCTTCTTACTGGACTAACCTTGCTTAAGGCATACCTTCATTTCCCTACTGGATTTTTCCCCTCTGTGGTGGCCATGTGCAATCTCTCTTTTCTGTCAACATCCCTTCTTCTGCTTGGTCACATCCTCCTGTTCGGCAAGGCCCCTGTTCTTGCCTTTCCTGATGTCTTTTGTTTCTCTTCAGCTCACTGTGGTTTGAGGAAAGAGGAAGCTGGTAATGCTGTTTGTTAGCGGATGCTCCAAATGTCCTGAGGGGGCCCCGAGGGTAACTGGAATGTGGTAAAGCCCGGCAATTAGGGACTTTGGGTCAGTCTCTGATGATGACCCAAAAAGGCTGGGCAGTAGCATTGTGAAAAGTCTCCCAGTCCCCACGCTAGGACCACGCCGATTGATCTCATTCATGAATCTCCTCCAGGTATTCTTCCCCTTCTGTTGTCTAGTCATTCATCCCTTCATCTAGAACACTTACTGAACAACTACCATGCGCCAGGCATAGGCTGTGGGGATGCAAACATGGTTCCTGCTCTTCCCCAGGACTGGTTGGGAAGCTCCTGGAACACTGAGACTAGTTGGGTCATGATTATTCATCACAGAAACCACCAGGAAAAGAGGGAAACCAACTACTACGATTGCTTGGGTTTATTCAGGGCAGTGGTTCTTAAACTTGAGTGTGCATCAGAAGGGCTTGTTAGGACCTAGGTTGCGGGGACCCATCCTAGAGTTTCTAATTCAGCAGGTCTGGTGTGAGACCTGAGAACTTGAATTTCCAACAAGTCCTCAGGGGATGGCTAAGGCTGCTGGTTCAGGACACACCTTTAGAAACACTGTTCTATGAAAATATGCCAGGGTGGTTCGAAGAAAATTCGTGTGACAGCCACTGCTGTTAAATGTCATGAGAGGATTGCTGAAATGACTGGCTGTCTTGATAGCAATCCCAAATTATAACCATTGGGGCCAGAAATGAGCTATCCCTTTGGCTGGGCCCATGCTTGGGGAAAGGAATTTTACCTCAGAATAATGAACCAGTAACTTTCTGAGTTGTTACTTCTGCATGCCAGGGATCCTTGGAGAAGCCCTTTTAAGTCTCGACCTAGTGGAAGTCAGCTTTGAGTCTTTCCCTGAAGGTGAAGCTACTGATGCTGCTGTCGTCAAGAACGCTTCCTGGAAATGGCGGCTTGCCCAAGACAGTCACTCATCTCTGCAGAAACATCCGGAGTGCTAATCACTGGGGTTATCAAAATGTCACTTATCTTCTCTTTTTCTGGGCAACAAGGCAGCTTTTAGCTTGTTGATTGAAGAACTGAATTCTACAGTCTCCACTTATTTAAAATTTGTCCTAATCAAGAAACAAGTATTATTTTATGTATCCCCATAGTCTACAGTAAAAAAAGGGAGCAGAGAGGGAGAAACCCCTAATTAACCACCCTCTGAAGGTATAGGTTAGTATTTGCAGGAGCATATGACTCCATCTGAGGTTCTTTTTTATTTTCAGTTTGAATCTGTCCTAATTTGAGGGAAATCAGTGCTTTCATGGTGGTAAAATTCTAAACAATGTTTTACGTAGAGCAGTGGTTCTCAGGCTTGGCTCCACATTGGAATCACCTATGGAACTTTATAAAGTCCTGAGCCCAAAGGCCAGAGCTGGAACAATTTGAGCAACAAAGTAAGTAGTATTGGATTATAACCCAAAATATAAACAAATATTCATGGGTCCATACTGACATATATAAATGCTTCAATAAAGAAATAGGAAGACTAGACAAATCTCCTGTGCAGAAGAATACTAAATAAATTGTATAGACACTCTGTCCTCCAGGAGATGGACCATGACTCCTTAAATTGCATCTGTCCCCTCCTACAACCAAAAAGGAGGCACAACACCTTGGGGGCCTCTTTGGATTTTGGAAGCAACATATTTTTCATTTGAGTGTGTTACTTCAGCCCATTCACCAAGTGACCTAAAAAGCTGCTAGTTTTGAGAACAGAAGGCTCTGCAACAAGTCTAGACTGTCGTATACGCTGTTCTGCTGCTCGGGCCATATGATCCAGCACATCCGATGGTGTTTGAAATGTCAGTGGCAGATGAGGATGCTTTTGGAGCCACTGGCCCTTCCCTATAGGTGAATTACAGATCATGTACTTAGGACTTTGGAGCAAAGCTCTACCGTCCTCTGGGAATAACTACTCTCCTTTCGGGAAACAGCTCTCAGCCTACAACTGGGCCTTAGTAGAGACTTACTGCTTAACTATGAGCCACCAAGTTAACACGAGACCTGAGCTTCTCATTGTGAACTGGGTGTTATATGACCCACCAAGCCATGCACAGCAGCACTCCATCACCAAATGGAAGTGGCATATATGTAAGTGTGCACAAGAAAGTTACATGAAGCAGTGGACCAAACGAACTTGGTCTTCACTCCTGCTACACTATCTTCTCTCCCCAGCCTGCACCTAGAGCCTTATGGGGAGTTGCCTGCAATTGGTTGACCAAGGAAGAGAAGACTTGGGCCTGGTTTACAAATGGTTCTGCACACTATGAAGGCACCGCCTGCAAATGGACAGCTGTAGAACTACAGCCCCTTCCTGGGACATCCCTGAAGGCAGTGGTGAAGGGAAACCCTCCCAGGGGGCAGAACTTTGGTGGTGCAGCTGGTGGTTCACTTTGTTTGGAAGAAGAAATGGCCAGTTGTGTGATTATAGACTGCCTCATGGACTGTGGCCAATGGTTTGGCTAGAGGGTCATGGAAGAAACGTGATTGGAAACTCCGTGACAAGGTAATTTGGGGATGTATATGTAGAAAGACCTCTGTGAGGGAGAAAATATGAATATATTTGTGTCCCATATGAATATTAACCAAAGGGTGAGCTTAGCAGAGGAGGATTTTGATAATCAAATGGATAGGATGACTCCTTCTGTATTTCCCCAGAGAGGGCTCTGTCATATCACCCACAGGGCTCACGAACAAAGTGGCTCTGGTGGTAGGGATGGAGGTCATGCATGGGCTCAGCAACATGGACTTCCACTTACCAAGGCTGACCTGCCTATGGTCACCACCGAGTACCCCATCTGCCAGCAGCAGAGACCAACACTGAGCCCCCAGTACGGCATTACTTCCCAGGGTGATCAGCCAGCTAGCTGGTGGCAGGCTGATTATACTGAGCTGCTTCTATCATGGAAGGAGCAGTGTTTTGTTTTTACTGGAATACTTACGCTGGATATGAATTTGCTTTCCTTACATGCAATGTTTCTGCCAAAACTCCTATCCATGGACTTACAGAAGGCCTTGTCCACCATCATGGTATTCCACGCAGCATTGCTTCTCAATAAGGAACTCACTTAACGGTAAATGAAGTACAGCACTGGGTCCACACTCAGGGATTCACTGGTCTTACCATGTTCTCCTCCTTACCCCCCATCGTGAAATGGCTGGCTTGATAGAATGGTGGAATGGCCTTCTGAAGACTCCGTTACAGCACCAGCGAGGTGGCAATACCTTGCAGGCTGGGGCAAGGTTCTCCGGCATGCTGTACATACTGTGAATCAGCATCCAATATATGGTGCTGTTTCTCCCATAGATCATGAGTCTAGGAACCAAGTGGGGGAAATGGGAGTGGCACCACTTACTATTACCCCTAGTGATTCACTAGCAAAGTTTTCTGCTTCCTATTCCTACAACCTATGCTTTGCTGGTCTAGAGGACTTAGTTCTTTTTTTTTTTCCTTTTAATTTTGTTGATTGTTTCCTTCACTGTGCAGAAGCTTTTTATCTTGATGACATCCCAATAGTTCATGTTTGCTTTTGTTTCCCTTGCCTCCGGTGGTGACATGTCCAGTAAGAAGTTGCTCCAGCCAAGGTCAAAGAAGTTACTGCCTGTGTTCTCCTCTAGGATTTTAATGGTTTCCTGTCTCACATTTAGGTCTTTCATCCATTTTGAATT
>NW_023254615.1:0-4016 GCF_002007445.2 Ailuropoda melanoleuca | reverse complement strand
GCTTGGAGTCACCAGGTGGGGTCTGAGGCACAGTCTCCCAGCGTCAAACCACCCTCACCCCATTTTTATGGCTCCTTAAGCCCCATTCCAACTGGGGAAACCAAGAAGCAAATTACTGTCAGCTGGTTAGCAGGGATGAGAAAACCTGATGAGCACATTTCTCTGGAAGAAATATGGCTCATGAGGAGTTATGAAGACATGCGGGAGAAAGGCACTAACATCAAAGTCAGAGCCCTGATGAGAGCTCTGGTTTCAATCCTCTCTTTGCCTCAGTATCCCTCCCCCCAGTCTTTTGATAGTTTAGAGAACCAGACCTGCTGTAATCTGAAGAATTCTGCATAAAGAGACTCATGGAAATGTGGCTAACATCCCTTGTTGTCACGCTCACTGGCTCTCTTTCTTAGACACCTTACCTTTGAAAAAAGCTTCAAGTGCATGGACTGGTTCTCTAAGAACATTGTAGCTGAAACCACATTTCCTGTTTTTTCCAGGGATATTTTCCACGGGCCCTTCCAGGTCCGGTGTCCACCCATGTCCTCTCTGCTCTCTGTCCCAGAAACCGGTCTATAGGAACAGTATCCGTGTCTCCCTTGCTCTGGCTTCTGGTTGGATTCAGCCAAGGAAAGTTGGATGAGAAGGAAGCCCAGAATTCCCCCTTCCAGATTACCTGGGTTGGCTGCATCTTCTATACCGAGGTGCTCTTTCCGGCTTTCAGTAATGGCTCCCTCCTTCTGCCCTGAAGTCGGGACTGGTGAGGTCTTTACTAGACCCAGGTGCTAAATGGTGCCATGTTGGTTCCATCAACTTTGCCCACACCTGCTATGCTTCCCGGAGACTCTTCTCATTTCCCCTCTTTGAGTGCACCATCTGTTTTCCGCTGGGGGCCTGTGCTAGTTTCCTAGGGCCACTGTAACAAATACCCACAATGGAACAGCTTAAAACAACAGAACTTTGTTCTCTTACAATCCGGAGTTTAGGACTCTAAAATCAAGGTGTTGGCTGCTGACAGGGCATGCTCTCTGGAGGCTCTAGGGAGACTCCTCCAGGCAGTTCTCTCAGCTTTGGTGTTGCCAGCAGTCCTTGGCTTGTAGATGCATCGCTCCAATCTCTGCTCCCTCTTCTCTGTGTGTCTCTCTCTTCTTCTAAGAACACCAGTCATATTGGATTAAGGGCCCACCCTACTCCAGTGCAACTTCATCTTAATTTAATGACATCTGCAAAGACCCTATTTCCAAATAAGGTCACATGCACAGGTACAAGGGGTTAGGATTTTAACATATGTTTTTGGAAGATACAGCTCAACCTGCAATAGGGCCCAACTGATATGGTGCCTCAAGTGGGCTTTTCTATCCCTCCAGGTTCCCATGCCCCCCTGGTCTCCTCCACTGGGCCTCCTCTGGGTTCGCTTTCTTCAAGTTGCTCTCCTACTTGATTTCCCAATTACCTCAAACACTATCCCCCTAAAACTCTTCTTTCTGTCCTGGTCCCATTGCCACCCATCTAATTTTTTTTTCAAGATTTTATTTTTTATTTTTTAAGTAGAGCTCAACATGGGGCTTGAACTCATGACCCTGAGATCAAGACTTGAGCTGAGATCAAGAGCCAGATGCTTAACCAACTGTGCCACCCAAGTGCCCCAAGATTTTATTTGATTTTCCTAAGTAATCTCTATACCCACAGTGGGGCTTGAACTCACAATCCTGAGATCAAGAGTTGCATGCTCTACTTGACTGAGCCAGCCAGACACCCCAAGATTTTATTTTCTTAAGTAATCTCTATACCCATAGTGGGGCTTGAACTCACAACCCCAAGATCAAGAGTCACATGGTCCACTGACTGAGCCCATCCAGGCACCCCAGCCACTACTCCAGTTTTAAGGCATTCGTTCCTTTTGCCCTGTTCTGGTCTCCTGACCGACTTCCTCACCTCCCAGCCCAGAACCAACTGTGCATGGCATTCCCTGTTAACACGAGTGGCACACAACATATGTCCACACAATCATAAAGGAAAGGAATTTGGGAGTAAAGTCTCCTTCTTTTGTCTCCCTCCCCCTCTGGTCCTTTTCCTCTCTCTCACGTGTACACACTCACATTGACCATGGCAAAGGAAGGTCTGCTGCTGTCCCAGCCTTCCTGTAACTGTAAGAGGAACTGGTTTCAGAACGCGACAAGAATAATGTGGATGGGAAACTGCAAGAAAATGAAAAGACTTGACCACCAATGACATCACAGAACAGCTGGGTCAATGAGCCCCGAAGGCTGGCCCGTCTCAGATTTCCAATCATGGAAGCCCAACCGAGTCCACATTACCTAAGTTGGTTTAGGTTGGGGTTTCTGTGACTTGCAGCCTAAGGCAAGTGCACCATCAGGGTTTCATTTCTTTTTGTTTCTTGTTTCTAACCAACTAAGCAGATGGAAAATAATTAAACACAAAACACATCAGCAAACCGCTTTCTTGGATGCAAGATGGCCAGATCCGAATTTGAGGCTATCTGGTTCTCAGTGTCAGGATGTCTTTGGGGGATGCTTCCACTCTTCCCAGATCCCTGGAGTCTCAGCCCTGTCAGGTCTGTCCAGAGTGTCGCCACAGACTGGCTGGTGGCTGGATGCCTTGTGGAAGGAGCGCACCTGGAAAGCTGACCTGCGAGGGTCTGGCAGACGGCTTTGGGTTTGGGGAAAACAGGTCAGGGAACCACACCTGGGGGAGCAGGCAGCTTTCCAAAGCACTGTGAACAGACTGTTGGAAAGAATAGAGACAGAAAGCATATTCACTAAAACGAAGGCTGCAATTAGGACTTCTGCAATTAGGACTTGAATACAAATATTTATATCTACTCCCTCCTTAAACTCACTAAATGACAGTAAAGATGGTGAAATATATATTTTTAAATGTATAAATGCACAAGAATTGGAGAGAAGACAACATTGACAATTTTGGAAGCCAAACAGCAGATAGATGAACGGTAAGTTAGCCGACTTCGGAAAGCTGGATCCCAAGCCAGTAATAGGGAAGTGACAGAACAACTCGAATCGCTTGCATACATTCACACCCATTGACATGGGCGTGCACACACCTAGGAAATAGCAGCAGCACCAGTACCTAAGGAAGTAGGCGTGAAGGTGGGGCAGCAGGTGGGAATTCGATCACTGAGCATAGCTGAGTGCTTCCGCCCCACCATCCCAGTGGCGGCTTCGTCTCTGGAGAAGGTAAAACCAAGCGTCACAGGCTCAGGAGACGGCAGCACGACTGGGGGTAAGGTGCTGCTTAACAAGGAACAGGTGGGTGTAAAGGAAGGCTTCCACGGGAATGTAAGCTCCTCCCCCCGCCCCCTCCTGGTCTCGCTTCCACGCTCTGGTCTGGATCCGCTGGAGGGCAAACAACCTAAAAATGCCACCTTCTGGGTTTCTGCAATAAAACGGTTCATTCAGATTTCCCTATCTGTAGACCACGGTCTCGCGCACAGAGCTTCCCACCAGCTCTTTAGACCCCTCCTCTTAAAGCCGAGCAGACAGCCAAGAATCATAAGATTCCTCAAATGCCATTTCGGATCAAAACAGCTTTGAGGGAATAGAGACAATACAGGGGAAGAAGACTTCAAAATACCCATAGTGGTGGTCGAGAATCCCAGAGAGAAGAGCAGCCAGCCTGAAATACAAGCTGGATGTGACCATAAATGACAAGTCAGGTAATTAGAAAG
Organism: Ailuropoda melanoleuca; assembly: GCF_002007445.2. Taxonomy (NCBI): domain Eukaryota; kingdom Metazoa; phylum Chordata; class Mammalia; order Carnivora; family Ursidae; genus Ailuropoda; species Ailuropoda melanoleuca. The sequence continues at coordinate 319 of NW_023254615.1, read as the reverse complement.
ACCCTCTGGATTAAAGACATGATGGTAAAAATTTTAAAAAACAGAGAGTTTGGAAAACAAATTGAGGAATTCTCAAAAGTAAAACAAACAAAAAAAAGAGAAAGGATAAAACAATTCAAGTCTGGTCAAAGAGGAGGAACATCTAACAGGGGTTCTAGAGAGGGCAGAGGAAATGGAGGGAAGATGATTTTTTTATTTTTATTTTTTAATTTTTAAAAATTAAGGGGTGCCTGGGTGGCACAGCGGTAAAGCGTCTGCCTTCGGCTCAGGGCGTGGTCCCGGCGTTCTGGGATCGAGCCCCACATCAGGCTCTTCCGCT
>NW_023254614.1:0-4483 GCF_002007445.2 Ailuropoda melanoleuca | reverse complement strand
GTGTGTGTGTGTGTGTGTGTGCAGGTGTGACTGCTAGGTCTGCATGTGCACGTGTTCTGTCTTGACTGTACGAACTGCGCCTGCCTGAGGCCATGGTAGAAATCAGCCCTAACCAAGTGATTTGGCTGGCATGTGACCAAGGCCTCTTGAGACACTGAGATGCCAGCTCCCAAGCTGGAATCGGTGGCTGTGGTCAATCCAACCCCTGGGAGCTCTTGGGTCCAGAGGTGAGAAGAAACGTAATGAGCACTGCCTCGGAATCACGAGCCCTGGCCCAATACTCTCCCTGTCACCTGCCCACTAAGCGACCCTGTGGGTAGAGCCAGGAGGTGTGGACATGGCCAGCGGGCAAGGCTCAGGGAGGAGAGATGGGCAGTATCAGTAATTGAGGCCATATTCCCTAGGGGTTCAAATCCTGCACCCACCAACTTTTACTGTGTGATCTGGGGCACACCAGCTCACCTACACAAGCCTCAGTTTCTTTGTCTGTAGAATGGGGATGATGATAGCACCTAGGTCAAAGAATTGCGCAGATGAGGTGAGAAAATGCGTATGAAGAGGTTAGCCAGCGCTGCGCCTGGTACCCGGTGAGCTCCATGGCCTCGGGCTCTCATAGGATCGGGATTCAGTGAGCAGATGTGACCTTTGATGGAGGCAGGAAAGAAAGGAACAGCGAATGGAACACTCAGAATCCCAGCTCTCTCCTGTTCATGCAGCTTTGGGCAAATCACGTTGCCTCTCCAGGCCCGTTTCCTCGTCTGTAAAATGGGTAGAACAAATCCCAGCCTCCTCAAGGGCTCTTATGAGGCTCAAATGAGAAGATGTGGTTTAAGATGCTGGGCATAGAAGGCTCAGGGATTGCACCTAGATTCCCAAAGGATATGCAAACGTCCTGGGGTTTTTGGACTGCCTGGCTGGGCCCTGTGTTCCTCAGCTTCTCAGGCTCTAGGGCCGGAGCTGAGCCCCTGAGTGCTGTCCCTGAGGTCTCTCAGCCTCCAGGCTCCCAGCTGGCAGCACAGAGGTGGTGGTGGTGGCCAGTCTTGCCCTGCCTTGGGTCTGCCCCTCGCTCTGGGTAGAAGCGTGAGAAGTTCTGATCTCTGGCCTTGGGGGGAGCCTGCAACTCAGGCATCTCATTCTCTGCTACTTGGAGCAGCTCTTATCTGGGTCCCGGGCTGACCTGGACCTCGAGGAAGCTCATCTGCAGAGAAGCAGCAGGAAGAGAGGGAACAGCTACCACCCACCGAGCTGGTGCTCTGCCCATCCTGGTCTAAGCACGTCCCGTGCACTCTCTCAGTTTCACAATCCCACTAAGGCCCAGCCCGAAGACACCGTGTAACTTGAAAGATCACATGGCTCTTAGGCTGGGGAGCCAGGATTCAAGGCAGGTGGTCTGATGCCAGCTCCTAACCACCCCCACGTGCCTCACCCACAGCCTCCTACAGAGTAACCCCAGGTGTGTGCACAGCGCGTTAGAGGCTAGGAAGCACTCTCACCCCAAATCCTGCATTGGACCCATTTTCTACTCCAAGAAATGTAAGTTACTTTTCCAAGGTCACACGGCCAAGTCTGATGACCTTTTCTGACTCACCGAAGGCTCTGCCCACTGCCCCTGATTCTCTCTCATGCCCGACTCTGCCGGCCTCCACAGCTCTTCCCAGGGGTGGAGTAGAAAGGTCTGGCTCGGAATAACCATTAGAATGACAAAGCCTGACCCCTCACATATTGTGCACTCGCTGTGGGCGAGGTGGACACGATCTCATTTCACCTCTCAACAATCCCAACAATTTCAACAATGATACAGCTGTTCCCATTTTACAGAGGTGGAAACTGAGGCACAGAATGATTGCTGACCCACAGTCAGGCACAGCCCGTGAGCTGGAGGAACCTGGATTTGTCCTGCTTGCACCTGTGGGCACTCTGTGTCGTCCTTTTTAGCCTCTCCCGGCTGCCAGCCAGGGCTCAGTGCACAGTAGGACCCACGCCCTGTCAAGGTGGGCAAGGAGACACCAAGGAGCACAACTTCACTGGTGAGCAGCCAACTTGAAGGGCACCCTTTGTGCCACAGAGCCTGCCTCTCCCTGGGGTTGAGCCAGGGGCCGGCGAGGGCAGGGCTGTGACATTTCTCATTATGGCCTCTGTCAATGGCCCTCCCTGTCCCTCTGTCTCTCCGTGTCCCCTCTCCCCTGCCTTGTGCCCGCGCCTGGGCTCTAAATGTCTCAAATTAGATTAATCAGGAGTTGGCAGGAGATGCCAACCAGTAAACAAATCTCAGCCGTCAGCGCCTCGTCAGCCCGCAGCCCCAGAGGAGGACCCTTCTAGACACAAATTCTTATTAGACTTGTCAGATCTATTAAAATTCTTTTCACACTTCTGCGTTCTATCAGCCCCATCATTAGTACGGCCCTGGCCTCTGGGAACACCAGGGCCATATTAATCTGCCGTGTGCCCCATCCCTGCCCCCCTGCCCCCACACCCTCCAGGGACAGGAGAGACAGACTGATGGACAGATGATGGCCAGGAACAAGAAAAGAAGGTGTGGAGGTGTCCCTGGGAAGACAAGGGGCCCAGGGACAGGAATGGACTCTCCTGCCGAGGAGTCTGGCCACGTGCGCACTCCACGCCCGCCTGCAAGGGAGACTTTCTGAGGGCGGGGCCAGAGGTGTGGCTGTGTTCACATGGGTGCGGGATCTCGGGCGGATACCCTCTCTGGGATCCACTTTCTCATCTGTCCGGGAGGGAAAAAGCATGGACACCCCACAGGGCAGCCACGAGTGCCAGACCCACAGCAGATGCTCAACGAACCTTGAAGCCATGTGTACAGACACACATTAGTGAACGCTCCGAAATAAATCGGTGTGTGTGCAGCTCTCCACGTATAGATGCCTGGGAGGTTGTGGATGTGAATCTACACAAAGGTGGGCCGAGGTGTGTATCATTAGTGAGTGTCTCACACGAGTTTGTGGTTTGGCCAAAAGAGAACCGGGTCGGAAGCTAGGGGACCTGGGATCCACCATTCCCCTCCTGTGCGACCTTGGGGAAGTCCCTAACCCCTCAGACACTTACCTTCTGCATCTACGAGCTGAGAACAAACACAGTCAACTTTGGGTGGGGTTTTGAGGATGGCGTGAAATGAGGAACTTGCCATCTACCCAGTGCCTGCTGGGCTGGACTCATGCACGGGACAGATGAGAGCCAGGGACAGGTGCACCTAGGCAGGCACAGGGGCTGTCTGGGTTGTGCACTCTTGCACATGGACTGGGAGCCAGTCATAGGTGTACTCAGTCTCCCACGAACATGGGGCAGGTGGTCAGTAGCAACGTGATATGTCCCTGTCCCTGGCTGTCCCAGAATGTCAAAGGTGAGGAAGATGGCACAATGGAAAATCTCTGGGTGTCTAATCTTTGGACTCCGATTTCCCAGATGGCAAAACTGAGGCTCAGAGGCAGGGTGACCTGGAGGCAGAATGAGTGATAGTGCGGCTCATTCTCCCTTAGGCCCCTCCCTCCCAGCCGAAGCCTGGAGCCTTTGTGGGGGTGGGGTGGGGTCTGCTCTGGGATTCCCTCTGGATGGGGCTGGAGAATATGGCCCCTGGAGGAGCCAGGAGGGCAGGGCTGGCGCTAGAGGGGGAGAGTGGGGAGAACAGAAAGGAGGGAGGGAGGAGGGGGAGGGGAAATGGCTCTGGCCAGCTTGTCCCCTGGCAGAGGGGGAACAAATACTCCTTTCTCGCCTCCTGGGCCCTTTCCCTTTTGATCCCCCCTCCCTGCAGCCCCCATGCTGACTTTGGGGTTAATTTTATTTCCGACTTGGGCAGGCACCCCTAGAGCGGGGCGCAGGGCTCCGGGTGTGACTAACGCCCGCCCCAGGCCGGGGCTGCTGCCTCCGCGGAGCTGCTCTCAACTCTTTATCAAGAGCATGTGTGTCCCCCTCGCTCCTCCGGGAACAGGGGCTGGGGCAGGGCCTTGCCCTGGGCCCCTCTGGAAACACTCGTGTGCACATGTGTGAGCCCTGCTCTCAGCCATACCTGCACACACGTGCGCTAGCCCCTCACGCACTTGCAGCTCACGCACGCAACTCCACGCAGGCACGGTGACACACACCGGCCACACCATGCGTCCGCGCCCCGATGCACAGCTGGACACAGGCACGTGCAGCCACGCCTATGCGCGCACCGTAGCACACACGCACCCGGTTTACACATGCAGCCGTAGTGTGCATGTCCGTGTGTGTGTACTCCCGAACATCTATGAATCCACAGATGCGTACAAGCATCTGGAGACGCCGGAATGCACATGTATACACGCACACGGAGCCACACGTATCTCCACCCTCACACACATCTGCACACAGGCATACGCTTGTTGCACATGTCCACAGACTGACATCTGCGCATCACATAAGTCACAGGCACAGGCACACACGTACACACTCAGCCACATGCACACACCTGCATGTACACTGAAACACACGTGTGTATGTATGACGG
>NW_023254613.1:0-3999 GCF_002007445.2 Ailuropoda melanoleuca | reverse complement strand
TCTCAACTGGGGGCAATGTTCCCCCCCCTTCCCCCCCCCCCGGGACATTTGGCGATGGGTGAAGATATTATTGATGACCACAGTAGGGGTGGGGTGGGCGGGCAGAGGAAGAATTACATAGCAGCCAGGGGTCCCCCATAAACATCCTACAAGGCAGGACCCAGCCCCCAGACTCCCCAGCTCCAACCCAGCCCAGACGTCAGTGGTGGAGAAGGGGAGAGACCCTGAGCTGAAGGAGTCAGTCATGCTCTGGAGCGCCCGTCCCCAGCCTGGCCCGGGAAGAAAACATCACGGCTACCACAGTAGAGAAACTGGATCCGATGGGTTATCTCATGTGCAGGGGAGAGCTACTGCCTGCACTCGGGCTCTTTCCATCCAGCTAATTGGTGCATTTGCAGATTGTCTGAACTGACAGCCTCCTTTTCCCCATAAATAGCATGCTGGCAAGCCACTCCAAATTCAAAATACTGTCCTGACAAGCTAGGTGAGTGATTCAACAAGGTGACTCTTTTTTGCTGTGCAGCCGACAAGCAGGTGGCATATTTTAGGGGCAATCCCTGGGGCGGCGTGGGGGAGCGCGAAGTGTGGCATCGCCAAGGTTACAGGAGCGTGGCCAGGTAAGGCAAGGAAAGAACATTAGCATCAGAGGGGCAGAGAGGAACTTTAAAACTGCTCAAGGAATCCCGTTGGCTCTACTCCCTAATTATTTTAGCAGGCAGTGAGACCAGGCTCTGCAAGAACGGGCGGACAGGACGGGGAGCTATAACCGGATACCGCTGCAAATAACGTCAGCTCCCCCATAGAAACTCTAGCAAGACCTGTGCTGCATTCTTTTCATGAAAAGTTGAAGATCAGAGTTCAGTCTGGAAAGAACCAGCCTGGGGAGTCAGCTGGTGCTGAGTTCCCGCTTTGAAATGCTGTGGCCATGTGACTGCAGGCAGAAAACCCTCTCCCTGCACAGCAGGGCTCATCCTAGCAGCCACTCCACAGGGTCGTCCTGGGCAGTACAGGGTGTGATGTGTGTAACAAAAGTGCTCGGTTGGGCTGGGCACAGAAAACACACAGAACAAATACACACGGAATCAATGCCCTGAGCCAGCTCCTCCCCTCCTCCCTTCCCTTGCACGTGTGGAACGGGAGATTGGTTTTCCCTGAGATCCTGGTTGGGTGAAGGGAACCAGCGAGGGGCTGAGTCAGAACCCAACAGAGGCTTTTTATTAATGGAATTTACTTTAACAAATCATTCCCACGAGACGTCCAGATAAGCAAGCTTGCCTCAAACAAGGATCTTGGATTCTGGGACCCAGAAAATGACTCCCTGAGATGTACTTGTTATGCACCCAGGGTCACCAGAAACCCATTTACCTTGAAGCTGCTGAAAAAGGAAGCTCCAAGCCTCTCACCCACGCAGGAGCCCCAGCAACACATTCATGGCCATTTGCTTTTGTAAACTTGGCGGTGGTAAGATACTCTGACCTTGATTGCTCTGATTGCCTCTTTCTACTCTGACTTCCTTTTGGCCACATTTCCCCTCCTTTTGGGTGACTTTGGAGAAGCCATGGGAATTTTTGGGATCGGGCTAAGAAGAACTGGAGTCAGAGATACCTTTACTTTGGGTTAAGAGATATTTATAAATTTGTGAACTATATTTACAGTTTAGTTACTGCCGGCTGTTCTCAAGTAGGGAAGTTTTCCAGCAATATTCCTATGGCCCACTGGGCTGACCCACCTGGCGTGGAGATAGGAAGGCTCGAATCAGAGGTCATACCGCAATAGGAGTGTGTCCTTCGGTGTCCGGCACCCGAGGTAGTGTGGGTCCGCTGAGGAAAATCAAGATGTGGAATAGACAAGCCAGAACAGACTAATCAAAGACTAGCTCGGGCAAAATTTTTCCAACCATCAAACTTGTACAACTCTAGGCACATTTAAAGTTGATAACTGGTCAGAATGAATTTGAGACCACCTAAGAAACATGCCCCCCAAAATACAGGACAAAAAGGATATTATTAGAGATGTGGTAAGCAAATAATACGTATTTTTCTGAACTTGGGGGTACCTTAATACCTAATTTTGTATATGTAATTTTATATCCTCTTCAAAGCCTCTCGGATTATATAAGCTTCAGGCCCTACAAAAAAACCTGGGCCTGGGACGCCTGGGTGGTTCAGTCGGTGAAGCCTCAGCCATCAGCTCAGGTCATGATCCCAGGACCCTGGGATGGAGCCCCGCGTTGGGCTCCCTGCTCAGTGGGGAGCCTGCTTCTCCCTCTCCCTCTGCCATTCTCCCTGCTCACACTCTTTCTCTCAAATAAATAAAATCTTTAAAAACAAAAACACCTGGGTCCATCCCTTAAAGTCACGTACTTTTATCTTTTTCAACAAGGTGGGGAGGGAAGGTGAGCGCAGAGAGGACTGACTCCCTAACAAACTCAATTTCCTGAAATAGTTCTATTTCAGGCAGACGGGGAACCTAGAAAACTGGAAATCCCTTATGTATGTGTTCTTTCTGGAAAGATTTAAATGAAGTTCAGTACATAAGGCTCCACACCATACTGGCGGATTTGCTAGCCAGGCTGAGTCCATATCGCACAGTGTTGGGGGAAAGTACTTTTTTTTTAATCGTGTGAAATAAAACACACCTAGCTTTAAAAAAAAAAAAAAGAAGAAAGGTTTCTGCTTGTCTTGTATCTGTACTTCCTCTACCCCCTCCCTGCCAGAGATTCCAAACTCTATTCACCCTCCCGATTGTCGCTTCTCCACCCAAATCCAACAAACTCCGCGGGCTCATTAGTGTTTGAAAGCACACAGTAACACTATACAAGCTGGAGAAAGTGAAAGAACTTCTTTCTAAATTCAAACGACTGAACAAGGAAACATTCAGGTAGGCAGAGCCCTTGTGTCTGTGCTTAACCACAGAAAGACTTAAAGGAACCACCTCTGGAGGCTGGTTTTCGTTCTAGTGAAAACGCCAGGAGCGCGCACAGGCTCACCCAGCCCTTGCTCACCCCGCAGAGCCCCTCCCCGAACTCGGCCGCCCCTCGGAGCACGCACGTCACAAGGGAGAGCAAATGCGGCTCTCCGCTCGTGGCACCGCCGTGCCCTGCATTTCGCAAAGGCCCGGGCCCCACGCCCGCTCGGCCGGCCCCTCCCTCCGCGCGCCGCCCGGGGGGATGCTCAGCCCCACCGCCCCTCCAGGAGGGGAACAGCGGGTGACCCCGGGCAAGTCTGTCCAGGGCGAGCGGAACAACCCCGGCGCGGGGGGGGATGGTTGGCTCGTTTCCTTTGCTTGGAGAGCCCTCCGCAAGCTCGCCACACCCCACCCACCACGTATACCTTCTCTTCTACGGCTGCTGCTTTTACAAAAACAGAGCCGCGAGTCTTTAAAACCTGCATTTTCTCCCGGGGAGTGAGCATTAGTTAATGATTGCCAGCCGGTCGCCGGCTTTCGGCACCATGTGACCGGGCCACGTGACTTGGAGCCGGCTGCGGTTGTTCCCTGTATTTGAATAGAAAGATCAAGCTTATTATTGCACTAAAAGCCTGCGGATCTCGTCAGTGCAACGTGATTCCCAGGCGGGTTACACAACGCGCTGCAGCCCCGGGCTCCGGCTTCCAGCGCCCAGCCTGCCCGCCTGCCTCCGCCCGGCGCAAGGAGCTGTTTTCCGAGGGACGTAAAACAAACATGATTTTGTGTTTTCCAAAGTGAGAGTCCATTTTCCCTTCGGAAAATGGTTGATGATCCTGAAAAATGAAGATTTCTCCGAGCCTTCTAATTAGGACAAGGCTAGGCGCCCTATTGCACGCACACAAATACAGGAAAAAACAGGAGATCCAATCCCCTTTGCAACTGAAGATTCAGGATTGATTTGACCTTTGATTATTTCCCTGTCTCGCTGGAAAATCTTCAAAATACACTCTTCTACTTATAAAAAAAAATGTGAACTAAAAATGACATTTTAAAATTTAAAATGTAAATGGCGGGTTCATTTTGTGGTTTTTT
>NW_023254612.1:0-3921 GCF_002007445.2 Ailuropoda melanoleuca | reverse complement strand
AACTATGTTAATTCTTCTGATCCATGAGCATGGAATATTTTTCCATCTTTTTGTGTCTTCCTCCATGTCTTTCAAGAGTAATTTGTAGTTTCTAGAATATAGATCCTTTACATCTCTGGTTAAGTTAATTACAAGACAACATGATTTTTGGTGCTATTGTAAATGGCACAAACCCTCTCCAGACCACAAAATGTGTTATCTGGCACTCAGGCCACCAGTGCATGAGCTGGTGTAGCTCAGCACTTCTCTGATAAGTCTGCCTAACATCTCGAGTTATATATAAATGGGCCAAAATCTGCACTAAGTCTGTCAGCTGACAAAACCTGCCTTACAATTGCCAAGGACTGCAGGCCTCCAAAGTCTCACAAGCTGACAGGAACACATGGGAATTGGGGTGTGCAGACAGCAAAATGACCACTGAAAGAGGCCTCAGTCGTCCTGACCAGGAAAACTACAAGCCCTTCCCCTTAACCTGGGGGCAAAAATATCATGGCAATGGTGGGGCTGTCAGGATTACCCACAGATAGATGCTATGGGTGTACAGGGTGAAAACAGTCCTTGGCTGTGACTCGTCTGCCATTGATGCTGAAAGGAACATATGGTTAGATCAATCAAAGCAACGTGTTCCCCAGCAGCCCCTTGGATGTCCTCAACTGCCTGCACAGTGTTAGAAATGCAAGCCATAGGAGGGGACCTGGGCATTTAAATTTCAGTTGTCAACCGTAAAGGGCCACCTCCTAGTAAGGGCTTAACTCCTGACAAATAAGGGAATTGAAAGGAGTCATGGTGTGTTAATGATCCCTCCCTTCAAGCAACCTTGAATTATGGGCTGATATTGCTCAGTCCCCTAATACAAACAATATTGGTGGGTTAATACAGTCTTGATCTGACAGGGGTGGGGGTGGCAGTCCTACAGCCTCCTGATGTGCAACTCCCACCAGAGAGCCCAGGTACTGAGTTTGTTCCCACTGGCCATGGGGACATCAGGTCATATGTACCTTTACCAGGAAAGGGCAGGACCAAAGGGGCCAATGATGCTCAAAGAGTTTCAGTAAAGTTTGCTCCAAAAGTGACATCCCAGGGAAGTTGAACACCTTCTACTATCTGGCCTGTTCTACTGGTAAGCTATGAGGCACACCTCACTTATGATTGGAGGGATTCATGGGAAACACTGTAACATGGCTACAGGGTCAGTGAGAGCAGTAAAGCTGGAGTATGAGTGTGTCTGGAAGTAACCAGAGATGTATAAAGGAGGAGCGACAGGTTCCTGAACTGCCAGGTCCTGAGGCAGGAGCCTTGGCAACAGCCCCTCCAGTGGTCGGGGCTGGAGCACCATTATCTCCTGCCAGCTGGCTGAGGCTGTAGTGTTCAGAGCAGTGATGGCACCCACCTGAAGGGTAGGGCCAACAGTCTCTGGACGAACCCCAGGAGCCTGAGAAAAGTTCTGACTTGTGTCCCAGCAGTCCTGAGATGAACTCATTAGGGAACCCTGATCTCAGGGCTGCCCATACAGAGAGGTGTAGGAGTCCTCCATCCCCAGAGGAAGGGAGCTGGAATGAAGTGGCACCCCTTGACTGAGGGTGATAAGAGGCCCTGAAGCCCTTTATGTCCTTGGGACCCTCCACTGGGTCCCTGTCTGTAGAGGTGGTGGGCCCATCAGGTTTGTGGAAAACAAGTCTTGGGCTTCAGGAAAATTCTCCTTGTCCCATGAGACTATGGTATCCATCCTAATGCCTGCTGTCTTGAATCTTGTATTATTATGAATTATAAAGTCACAAGCTTATGATTAGGGCTGTGCTTTATGAAGGACTCCTCAGATTCTGGCAACAAAGGGGTCTCCTCAGAGTTGGAAATGATCCAAGGTTCTTGGGAGTGTGACACTAGGCAAAAGGGGACACCCATTGAACTGTCTCAATTCTACCTAAGATGACACGTGTTTCACCTGGGCTTGTCTCCTCCTAGGGGGCCTGAGGTGTCATGCCACAAAAATCCAAGTCTCCCACTATCAGATCCTCTTCCTTCTTATCTCAGTGGGCTCTGATGACTTGGGACGGCTCTACCTCACAGCACTTCCTCTTATTATATGATCTACAATCTGCTGTCCCAATGGCTTGGTGTGCTTGGCAAGGTCTTTGGGAGCAGCAACAAGTGTGGAAGCTCCTCTGGGGTGTCCCTAAGAAAACAGACCTCTAATCCTTCAGGGTTTTCAATGAAGGTTGAGTTTCGGGATTTTGTCCACCCCAGCCAATGGGAACATGACAGGAGCTCACAGGGATTTCCAAAGACTCATAAGAGACAATCAATGCCTTTGTCTCCATCCTTGAGGACAAATAATTCCAGGAAATCTTGCATTTCTGTTTCTCACTCATGCTGATCCTTGGGCATGTTGATACAGTGGATGGTGACAGGGAACACCTGGGATGGAAGTTGCTCTTCCTCGATTCATATGTGGTGGCCTTCTGCACTGGGGTGTCCCATCCCTCACCTAGAGGTTAGGGATTATTTGGGATAGTACCATAGATTGCAACAGGGGATGAGTGCCTTTGCTATGTTTTCTGCCCAGGCTACCATGATCCTCCTGGTAAAGTTACCACTGTCATGGGCTAGGACTGCTGCTCTAAGCTATATACCCAACTCCCAGTTGTCATACAGTATGTTCAGCAGCTTTGTCACTAACTTAGGTACTGTCCTTTGTTCCCAAGACCAAATAGGCTGCATCCCACGTCCCTACTTGTGGAAAGAAGCAGAGCCCTACTGTCCACATTAGGTCCTCTGTTGTTAATGAAGGACATTCCCATATGATTATAGCACATCTCAAACAGACCCAACACCCAGTTCAGTCTTGTTTAGAGATGAATAGGAAATACACACTCCTGGGCCCCCCAGAATGGTTCCTACTGGTTGGTCTCTGCAAGAGTCTGACCTTTTACAGCACTGACAAGTTAGGGTGGGTCCTCCTGCTGACACCAGGCATCAGCCCAAGAAGTGCTACAGACCAGCAAGCAACAGTTCCAGCCCAGAGAGGCTAGAGGTCTGGGGGAGGAGGTGAGTGAGGCATTCTCAGCTCCAAGACACTGGCTCCGTACCTAAACCTATCCTTGTGAAAAATTGTGCTGGGGACCCTCAGCTACTGTATTGAATTAAGAACATGCAGACTGTGTCCTACTGAAAGAATAGGCATAAGCTGCCCACACTGGGTTAAGAGGTGGCTTCCTTGGCATCTGAACTCCTACACTGGGGACTTGAGAACCACATGCCTGTTTGACTGAAGGTGGAGTTTCAGTACACCACACAGTGGAAGTGGAGTCCCAGATTTTATGATGAACAGGTCTTAGAAGCCAGGGGAGCACAATGACACAGGGATGGCCAGCATCCATCCTAGGTCCCCAGGTAGCATGAGATAGAGAATAGGGTAGCAAGCACTCAGTTACATAGGAGGTGGATAGGGCTGAGGTCCCTAATGTTTCACAGGTTCACCACTGCATGGTTATTTTAAAAGGAGCCTAGGACCAATGGAACAGAATAGAGACCCCAGAAATGGACCCTCGGCTCTATGGGCAACTGATCTTTGACAAAGCAGGAAAAAACATCCAGTGGAAAAAAGACACTCTCTTCAATAAATGGTGTTGGGAAAATTGGACAGCTATATGAAAAAAATGAAACTTGACCACTCTCTCACAGCATACACAAAGATAAACTCGAAATGGATAAATGACCTCGATGTGAGAGAGGAATTCATCAAAATCCTAGAGGAGAACATAGGCTGCAACCTCTTTGACATTGGCCACAGCAACTTTTTTCAGGACACATCTCTAAAGGGAAGAAAAACAAAAGAAAAAATGAACTTCATAAAACAAACAAACAAACGTTCTTCACAGTCAAGGAAACAGTAAAACAAACAAACAAACAAACAAACAAACC
>NW_023254611.1:0-3868 GCF_002007445.2 Ailuropoda melanoleuca | reverse complement strand
GTGTTCCCTCTCTCGCTGGCTGTCTCTATCTCTGTCAAATAAATAAATAAAATCTTTTTTTTAAAAAAAAGGGGGTATATGTACAGTGGACTATTATTCAGCTTTCAAGAGGAAGGAAATTCTGACACGGGCTACAACATGGATGAGCCTTGAGGACGTCATGCTAAGTGAAATAAGCCAGTTACCAAGAGACAAACACCATGATTCTACTTCTAAGAGGTAGTGAAGCAGTCACACTCACAGAGACAGAAAGCACATCGGTGGTTGCCAGGGGCCAGCGGGGAGGGGAAATGGGGATGTGTTTAATGGCTACAGAGTTTCAGTTCCCCAAGGTGAAAAGAGTTTTGGAGATCCGTTGCATAACACTGTCGATTTACTTCACGCTACTGAACTGTACACTTAAAAACAGATGGTAATTTTGGTTATATGTGTTCTGCCGTGATTCAAAATTTTTTTTAAACTATGGGGAAAATCAAAGAGGAGGCTGGGAGGTGGTACCTGAAGGGGAGAAATAATGGAAAAGCCTAAACATGTAGGGCTAGTAAAGGGATCAGCAAAGGTGACTCAGAAAGATGAGCACAGAAGCAGGAAGTGAGTCAGGGTGAGCAGAGCCACAGAAACACAAGGATGGAGGGATTAGGAGGAGGAGAGGGGGAAGGGCTAAAAGGAAGAGACTAAGAGGAAGGGGGAATTGGGATGAGCCGTCCGAAGAGACCGGCTAAAAGTGCCCAACTTAATGAAGAGGACGGCGGCTGGCATTCTCACTTTTGGCTCTTTCTGGATGGTGTCCTTGTGACAATCGGTTCACTGACTGCTTAGCTTAAATGCTTAGCTCAGTGTTTTAATTTTTTGACTGAGGTGTCGTTAGAGTTGTGGTATCTTGTGTCTGAAGGATGTGGAGACAGAATCATTCAATGCTGTTGGTAGGCTATCGCTTATCACAAGACACCAACAAGAAAAGAAATTACCAGGTGGGCTCTCAAAAGACAACACTTCTAAATAGAGACAAGGCTATATTTCTCACAATGGCTCCCTTCTCTCTCATGAGAATTTCCATTACAGAATATGGGTTGTTGGAGCGATGGGAGAAGGGTAATGTGGGATGAGCTCAACCATTTTTGTGTGTTGGGGAGCAGGGTGGGAAGCAAATTCACTCAACACTCATTTAAAAAATGAGCTCTCCCATGTACCAGGCATTTCTAGGCCCTACAATATAAATCTCTGCCTATGTTTCCTTCTTGGAGTTAGGTTGGAGATATCACATTATCTGCTCCCTTGATGACAGTAGGTTAGTAAAGTCACCAAAGATTATATAAGGCAGACATGATCCCAAGACTTGGGGGAGAGAGAGGGTTCATGGATGCTGTGGGACAGGCCCAGGACCAGTGACAAAAGCGATTCAAGATGTTGGTCTTCTCAGCCACATGCTGCTGTGTGGAAGGTGGGGCAGAGCTTCCTCACTGGTGCTGTGTGAATGAGTAGTATCGATCCCCCACGCTGGTCACCTTGTTTCAAGCAACCTGGCCTGTCTATCCCAGTGCACTATACAAATATTTTCATTTTCTACAGGAGCCAGAGATGAAAAAAAGTCGAGAAAACACTGAGATAGGGTAAAGATCAATAAGAGGCTACTGAACTGGGCAAACAGGAAGTTACTGGTTCCCTGAAAGAATGCTTTAAACACACACACACACACACACACACACACACACACACACACACACACACACAGAGAGAGAGAGAAACAAATTTCAGAGAATGGCCGGTAAGGAGGAAGAAGTGAGGGCACGAGACGGGCAGAAAGCAGGTGCACTGAGAACAGAGAAGCCATGAGCTCACCTGCGTGTGACTGGGAGTTGCTCACAGACACGGAGACGAAGGCCCAAGAGAAGGCCTACAGTCTCTCCCCCAGCCGCACTAGTGTTCACCTACACGTGCTTACAAAAGCCAGACCCTCTACCTCAACGGAGCAAAGCTTGCTGGGAGCCCCGGAGTGGGGATGAAGGGTTCTAACGTCAGAGCCAGACACATCCGAGGGCCAAGTCCAACTCCACCGCTTGTTAGCTTTGGCACATATACTGTGTAATCCCCCTGAGCCCAGGTTCCTCATCTTTACAATGGGAAAAACTGCACTATGGAAGGTGCTGTAGGAACTACATAAGGGAGGTGACAGAGTCCTGCCCTTCCTTGGCTGACATGACCTCTGGCTTTCTAACCCAGACTGGGATCGCGGTCACCGTGGAGAGAATGGGGAGACATCGGGCACGTCTCTCCTCACTCGTCCGAAGTGTCTGAAAACGAGAGATGACTTTGCAAAACTCTTGGATCTGTAGGAGCTCCACGTGAAAAAGCCTCCTTGCCCACTTCTTGCTTCAGAATTAGAGTTCTTGCTCCCTGCCACGTTCCCCAGCCCAGAATGGTCACCATGCTGGCGGTTCTAAGAGCTCTGAAAGGTCCATGCTCTTTAAGAGGTCTGTCCAAGCGATCCCAAGTTCCATTTCCCTTCCCTTCTTCTGCTCACCCAGAGAAGCAACAGCTCAGTATATCCTGTTCTCTGCTCCCACCCACCTCCACATGACACACCCTCTCACCTCGAAGACAACACTACTTGTTTCCAGCAGCTTCTTCACCTGGCGCTGGACCCACTACAAGGCCACCTGTGGGTCAGGGCCTAAAATAGCATCCTTCTCCCCACCCCCTCTTTTTTAATCTTTTGAAGATAACTGTAAGACATTTATAAAGCATTCTCCCTTGGCATCCCTCCTTTGTTCTTTCCGGAATCACATGAATAGATTAACATTGAAAAGAGTTCCTCGTAGAGTGGAGTAAGACATGCAACTTCCCTCCACGGTTTACTCTTATTGTTCATGTTAGCGTGTGAGCTTCCTGTCCAGTTTTAAAAGAAATTCCTTGGCCCCTCTTTGCATGTAGTAACAGCTCTGATACCTGCCCCTCCCCCCCGCCCCCGGCTTCAAAGGAGGGTCACGTTTGAAGGTTTACACAAGTCCGCGGTCCTGATGCGTCAGAAGGCAGCCTGCAAAGTGCCTGTAATTTCTCAGACCTCCAAGTTCAGACGAGGCAAGCCAAGTCTACGCAATTTCAAGGTCCACTCGCCTGACAAGAAAGCACTTCAGGCTCTGCTGAGTTTTCTCACCCTTAGAAAAAAAGCAAAACTTTAAATTTTGCGACACAAACATTTGCCCTCAGCTCTAGGCCTCATCCCTGTGCACGGCCAACGCGCGGTCAGTAGCAGGGGCCACAGGACGCCTCTCTTTCCTCCTCACGCGGTCACCCCGGTGTGAAATTCACAGTGAGGGCCGTGGAGACCCACAAGGCCATTTCTTTCTTCTGGGTTTTGGTGAAGTGATCAGATTCTTGTACCTCTCCACGGAGACTTCACAAGACTTCAACTTGCTCAAAACAAGGTAAGCCCCCAGGCTTGCTAAGTCCCTCAGATGTTGTTAACATGCCCAGAGCCCTGTGAAAACTGCCCGTTGGCGGGTGTGAATCCTTTCCTTCCCGGCATCCCCAAAACCAACGTGCGAGCAATCTGGCTACTGCTCTCGTCACAGACAGCAGAGCCTGCTGGGTCCTTGGGGTAAGAATCTGTCCTGACCTACTTCCTGACACCCTGGCTCTTCTCTCGCCAACAGCAGCTCTGGGAAGCAGAGCTCAAAATCACACACAACAAAACACAGCAAAACATTCAGCTCCTCAGACGTCTGAGAGAGACGTCTCTCTACCCACTGATCGGTTGTTAGGGAGGTCAGGCATTCGGGAGGGCTGAGAAGGGGAAACTTTAGGACACAAGGTAACCAGGCCCAAACAGTGGAGTAAAAAAAATAATAATAATAAGCAAAATTAAAAA
>NW_023254610.1:0-6342 GCF_002007445.2 Ailuropoda melanoleuca | reverse complement strand
GGAGCAGAGGGAGAGAATCTTCAAGCAGACTCCCCACTGAACGTGGAGAGCAATGCAGGGCTCGATCTCATGACCCTGAGATCATGACCTGAGGTGAAATCAAGAGTCAGATGCTTAACTNACCTGAGGTGAAATCAAGAGTCAGATGCTTAACTGACTGAGGCCCCCAGGCACCCCTTGAATCCAGGTTTTTCTGATTCCAAAGCAGATGCCTCTGTCTTCTACCAGCTGCTGATTCTAACTCACAATATTTGATTCCACAGCCAGTGACCTGCTGCCACTGATGGTCCTTTGTCCCACAGCCTTGGGATTCTGATGACAATGACAGAGAGGGGGCTGTCTGATTCTAATTTTGTGATGTTTAGAGAGGTTTTTCTTCATATGTTGAAGAGAAAGAAATGGGGCAGAAGTTGAAGGATGTGGGCCCCCGGGGTGTGAGGTGTCAGAATCATCAGGGATGTATGGGTTCCTAGAGTCCAAAATCCTTATCACAGCTATGGGAAACTGAGGCCTGGTGGGGGAAGGGGGGCTTTCCCCAGGTGTCAGCTGGAGTGGGAGCCATAACCAGGACTGTTGGCTTGAGGTCTGAGGCTCTGTTTTCTGCATTTCTTGGTCTAAGCTTACTATTTGCCCTTGTTTCTGACTTCTGTCCTGTGACATCCAAAGACTGGCCTTGACTTCGATTCTCAGCTTTGGCTCTGTCTTCTCCTCTGCTTCAGTGCCCTAACCTGCGTTCCTATCAGTGGTTTCTTTAACCTCACATCTTATTTCTGTTGCTGTTGTGTTGTCCTGATGCCTCAGGAGAGGTTGTGGGGATGATGGTGGTACAAGCCTATAGAACTTGTCTCTCTTCTTTCCCACCAGGATCCCGTCATTCCTGGTCCTGTGCATGGTGCGATGGGAACCCACCTGTGACAGATTAAAATACTGGCCCTGATTCTTTACTCATCCAGCCTTTGCCATGGCTTCATCTCATGTAGAGTTTCCTGCCCTGTTTCTTGACATTGGGCTTCACCATATGACAGTCAATGAGACGTCAGCAATGTGGCAGACAAGGACTTGAGATGTCCTTGAAATGTCTACCCCAGCCAACTCCCAGTCTTTCAGGGAGAAGCCAGGCTGTCCCAGGAAGCAAGTTGGCCAAATGAACCTAGACCAACCAAATTTCAGCTGACCTGAATATCCCGGAAAATGAATGCTTATTATGGCATGCCCCTGAGATTTTTTGTGCTTGTTTGTTATGCAGTGATAGCTAACGGATACACAGTCGACTACACAGGCTGCTTTGAGAGATCTAGAGCTCCCATCTAAAATATCTTTTTAGAACAAATCTTAAAAACAAATCACGACATACCCACTGTGTGATCATTTCCAAGTCGGGCATAATGTGTCTAGAAGCTTTGGTTACTGTCTTCAAGGAGTTAGCCTGAGGGAGACAGGCAGGGAGGTAAACAGACGGTTACAAAATATGATGTCAAGGAAAGCTTCCAGGAGGAAAAAGAGCTCTCTGTCAAGTCCTGGAGGAGAAAGAAGAGGAAGGAAGGCACTCAAGGCACAAAGAGCAGCGTGACCAAAGGAGCGAGGCTGTGAAGCGAGTTGGCACACGCATGGGGCCCGAGCCCCTCTTTGTGCTGGAATGTGAGTCCCAGCATGGAGAGGCAGGCAGAGCCTGGGTCCAGCTCTGACATTTTACAAGTCCCTGACCAAATGTTTTTATAAAACGAGGCATCAACAATGGCAATTTATTATCAGATGATGAAGTCCAGGGATACTCCATTAAATTAAAAATTGGCACAAGATGTGATAAAACTCAAAGAAACTCAAAGGGAATAAAAGACTCGGGGTACTGTTGCAGATGGAATAAACAAATAGCGTAATCCAGGGATGCCACAGGCACAGAGGTAATTACATGCCGACACCTGCTCCCGAAAGTCAGCCTGGGCTCTGGGAGGCCTGGCCCGGAGCCCCCAGCACAGCCCTCACCTCCTGGTACCCAGATACCTTCTGAGCTGCAGACCCTTCCCCACAGGGTTTTGAGTCTCAAGTGTCACTTCCCCTAGGACGTTCTTGGTGTGGTGTTCCCTGCATGGGGGTGGGGAGGAGGCTGGGGATGGTGGGTGGGGGCAGCCTCCCTGGCCATCTGGTGCTGAGCATGCCTCCCCCTCAAGGCCCGCCCCCGCCTTCTAGCACTCTCCCTCCAGGAGTGAGGGGAGCAGGCCCAAGTGTGTGTGATTTCAGAGTTAATCTGTCTACACTAATTAAATATTGACGGCTGTTAAATATTCATGGGGCGTTTTAGCTGGCAGGTTTGATGTCTCCAGGCCCTGAGGGCCACAGTGCTGCTGGTGGGCTCTCTTGGCTGGTCACTTTGTGACCTCCGCACCCAGAGGTTTCCAGCCACTGCACTGTGTGGCCTGATAGGAACCTCTCTCTACCCCTGGGTCTCAGGCAACCCCTCCTCCAGGCCTGGGACAACCAATTGGCTTGCATGTGTGGGATTTGGGGGTCTGCAGCTTTGGGTGTGGGGTTTGGTGGGAGACGAGCCAACAGTGTAGACAGGGGCCACCTAGGGAATGTGGCCTGGGGTGTGGGAAGGAGGCTTGATCGGTCACTTAGAGGCCAGGTGGTGTGTTTTCCAGTGGGGAATTCTGGGGGTGTCCTTCCTTCAGACCAGGCTCTGAGGGAGGCACTGGAGAAAGCAGGTCACCGGGTAGAATCCCTGCTCTCTGCCGAGCCCAGTCTGGTGTAAGGGGACCGTCCTGCAAAGGGCAGTTATGACCCTGACGGAAGGTGCTATGATGGTGGGGTGGGGAGGAGCAGGCTCTTAAGCAGGGGTCCAGGAGGACACGAACCAGGCTGGGGGAGGGGGCGGTCAGGACAGGTTTTGCAAGGTGGGACTTCAGGCAGAAGCCTGAGAAACAGGCAAGAATTGGGCAAGTCAGTACAAGGGGGTCTGTGTTGAAGACATCCTGCCAAGAGCAGGGCTCGGGTGAAGGCCCAGATTCCAGTGAGAGGTCTGGAGGCTGCAAGAGAGAGGGGTGCAGGGAGAAGTTAGGGAGGGGGGAGGACAGGAGGGGAGAGGTCGGCAGTCTGCAGGAATGAGGGTGCATGGCCCAGGAGCCTGGGCTAGGTGCTGCTTTCCTTGTCTCTCACCCTCTCTGTCCTTTCATCCCTCCGCCTCTGCTCTGAGCCCCATGCGAGGCTCTTCCTGGCCTGCCCCAGAATTTGCTCCAACTTGCCTGCCTGTGGGAGAGATGGGCTGGGGAGGGTCGGGTCAGGGAGCAGGCCTCAGGGAGGCTGGTGAGCTATAGGAAATACCCTGGAGTGGAGCCGGGCTCTTCTGAGCCCTGGAATCCCTGATTTCTGGAAGGGCAGCTTGTCTGCCGGCAAAGGAGGGTGCGTTCCAAGACACACACGCTAGTGGGTCAACATCTAACCATAGACAGAGGTCTCCCTGTGGCCAAGAGGAGGTATCCGGGGTCCTGCCTGGCCCCCAACCTTCCCTCCAGGCTCCAGGGCCTGTGGCTGGCCTCAGGCACCTCTGTGTAATTTCCCACGGCAACGCAGGCCCGGCCGGAAGCGTCTGAAAAGGCCTCTTCCTTCCTGTGTGTGTGGTTCCAGTTGTGTGGGGTCCCTGTGGCCCAGGGGGATAGTACCCGAGTGACCACATGTGTCACGTCTCCCGCAACAGCGAGGTCATGCCCTGACTGTACTGGGCCTCTCAGGCTGGGTCCCTGCGGCCGAACCCCGGAGGCTTCCTGCACTGAGGACCGAGGACCGGCAAGAGGCATTGACCTTTGGGCCCAAGGGCATCTGAGACCCCAGAGCACTTCCCTTTGGGTGATACCAGAGACAATACACAGTAGCGGCAAGAGCTGGTTGGCTTTAGCCCTTCTCAGCACTACTGCAACTCGTACTCCTTCTGCCCTACCGGCTAGGTGGTTCTGTGAGGTCCATTTCACAGAGAAGGAACCAAGAGGGCCAGAGAGGTTCAGAAGCCATCCAGGGTCACACAGCAAGGGTGGAGCTGGCATCTGGTCTGGTGGTGTAAATGGAGTCCAGGCCTTCAGTGCTATTTCAGGGGTTCTCAGTCTTCCCCCAGACGAAAATCACCCGGGGAGCCTGGCAACATGTCCATTCTGGGCCCCTCCAGGTAGGGCCTCCTCTGTGCTGTCGCCTGTGGGGCTGGGGGCTCTTCCCCCGGGACCTGGACGGAGAGGGGCGGGTCGGGATTCAGCTTAGGAACAGAACCCCTCAAGTTAGGACCGTGACTGCTTTAATGTTGAACAAAGTTCTCTTTAAGATGCCCGTCTGCTTCAGAGCTGCTAATAGAACCGGGAAAAGGTTTGTATTCCCCTTGGGCCAGAGCCATAAAGCAGAGGCTGTTAAGTCCTGGGCTGCCCTGATTGTGATGGCAGCGGCAGACATCAAACCTGGGGCAAGGGGAAGGAGGGACTCGGGGTCTGATGTGGGGCTCACTGCTTGGCTACCCGCACCCTCTTGATGGAAACAGAATTAAGAATGAGCAGTGCTAGAATTGCCCCTTGCTAGCTGTGAGGCCTTGGGTAAGCAACAGATTACCTCTGAGTCTCAACATTCCTGTCTGCAAATTGGGCTCATAACAGTATTGTTGTAAGCATCCCACGAAATGTGTGAAGCACCCAACACCAGCGGTAGCCAAATGTTACATAGCACTTCCTGCACGTTAATCACTGTCCTAGGCACTTGACATACGTTAACTCCCTTCATCCTCACAGCAGCCCTTCCTGGCTGCCGTTACTACTGTCCTCTGTTTCCAGGTGAGAAACTGGCATGGAGATATTAATGTACTTGCTTATGGTCCCACAGGTAGGAAGTGGGGAAACTGAGGTCAACCTGTGGGACTCCGGAATTCATCCTATTTTTTTTAAAGATTTGATTTATTCATTTGACAGAGAGGGAGAGAGAGAGAGAGCACAAGCAGGGGGAGCTGCAGAGGGAGAGGGAGAAGCAGACTTCCCACTGAGCAGGGACCCCGACACAGGGCTCAATCCCAGGACCCCAGGATCATGACTGGAGTTGAAGACAGCCGCTTAACTGACTGAGCCACCCAGGCACCCCAGAATTCATCCTTTTAACCCATCTTCAGTGTCCAAAAATGTGAGTCTCCCATCTTTCCCTTTTCCCAAATGTTGGGGACATTCGGTGTTCTGTTTTGGACAAAGGCACCTCTTCCGTGGATGGCCGTCCTCTCCGGAAAGCCCACGGGACCGAAAACAGATTTCTCCTCGGTCAACCCGGGGCTCCTCCGCAGACGAATTTGCCTCGCTCGCTCTGTCCTTCGCTCCCCATCCCACACTAGTACTGAGCACGTGCCCTGCCCTGAGCACACACAACAGCAGACACAAACCGTGACTTGTAGTGAGACCATATGGGGGAACAAAGCAAAGGTGCTAAACAAGAAACGAAGAAAAATATGAAGCCTCTCAGTGTGTGTCAGCTGCTGCGGGGAAGGAGCAGCGGAGACGGGAAGCTAGAGGGGTGGTCAGGGACGGCGTGGCCGTGTCAACAGTGACCCGAGCTGGTGAGCCATGTGGGTGTGGGGTGTGAGGGTGCCGGGCTGCAGAACACCAGGAACAAAGCCAGGGAGCAGGAGATGGAGGAGAGCGTGTGGCCAAGGGAAGCGAGTTGGAGATAGGGTCAGAGAGAGAGGGGTGCAGGGAGCCGGTCGTGGGGGGTCCCGCCAGCCATTAGGAGGACTTTAACTTGTGTCTGAGAGCTGGAGGCACCGGTGAGATGGAATTCATATTCCATTCCGTTGAATTCCTATTCCCTTCTTGAGAGGGGGCAAGACCTTGCTGCTCTCGGGAACGGGCTGCCCTGGCTGCCGTGAGGAGCAGAGCAGAGGGCGAGGGAGGGCACAGGGTGGGGGGGGCAGGTGCATAGCACGTCTAGCTGACGGATGACCGTGGCTTGTGCCATGGGTGCCATTAGCGTCCGCGACAGTACGGAGTGCTCGGATGATGACATGTGGTATTTTGAAGTCGAACCAACAGTGTTTGCTAACAGGTTGGATGTAGGATGGCAAGAGGAGTGAGCCCAAGGGTTTAGGTTGGGACAGCCAGAGGGTCGGCGTAGCCATTTACTCTGATGGGGGAGGAGTGGGGTTTGTGCAGAGGTGGGGGAGGTCAGGAGCTCAGGTCTGGCTCTATTAAGGCCCAGATGCCTCAGTGGAGGTTCAGGTAGGCAGTTGGGATACACACTTGAACTTGAGGCGATGTCTGACAACAGTTACAAATTTGGGAGTTACCAGCATATAGGTGGTATTTAAAATCAGAGCACTGGATGAGATCACCCAGGTAG
>NW_023254609.1:0-3758 GCF_002007445.2 Ailuropoda melanoleuca | reverse complement strand
AATGTATCATTTGAGTATCTTCAATTTTAAAATATCATAAATATCATAATAGAAGACAACTATATGTCCATTCCTTGTGCCACTACCCTCACTATTGCTTCCAGAATTGTCACAATGGCTTCATAAATAATATCATTTTTTCTGGCAAAAAAAAGAAAGAAAGATAATCAGCTAAACTAAACAATATATTTAGTGACAAAGTTGATTTACATTTTCATGTCTACAGATCATATTTTTAGTAGCATTGCTTTAGTAAGTGTATAATTTCTATGTTATTTAAACTATTTTAGCTGATTAGGACAAAAAAAAACAACCCTAAAAATCCCTAAAACATTTTATGAAGTTATCATAATCTTAAAATCCAATTAAGATACTAACAAGAAGAAGAAGAAGAAAAGAAAGGGGAGCAGAGAAAAGGAAGAGAGAAACTCTAGGTGCTGGCGATCTAGAGGGGAACAAGGCAGAGTACGAGCTCTGTGGGAGATTTCATTCTAGAGGAAGGAGATTGGCCCTAGCATAAAACCAAAACACTGACAGGAGCTGTGAGGAAGATAAAATAGGGCAACATGGTGGAGAGTTACAGGAGTAGGGAGAATCTGCTTTCTTGCTGTAACAGACATTTTTTTGATTCTCTGCAAATTTACCACCCTTGGGGTGCCTGAGTGGCTCAATTCATTGGGCCACCGACTCTTGGTTTCTGCTCCAGTCATGGTCTGGGGGTCATGGGGTGGAGCCCTACTTTGGGCTCCATGGTTGGTGCGGAGTCTCTTTGGGATTTTCTCCTTTTCCCTCTGCCCCTCCCCCCTAATTTTTTTTTTTTTTTAATTTACCACCCTCTTCTCATCCCCTTGCTTTTAGTCCACAGTTCACCACTGACCTCCCAGATCATCACTGAGGCCCTTTAGCACAAGGACAGGCTTATCCCTCTTCCTAACTCAGGACAGGTCCTCAAAAAATGCTTATTGAATTGCACAAAGGCTGATCTTAACTGTAACACAGAAGTAGCCATTAGAGTTCCCTGTTTTACCAAGGAGGATGCTGTTTCAGAGTGTTTGTGTGAATTCCCATGGTGGTTCCACTAATATGGGAGCTGGGGCGCTAACATGGGTCTTTCCCACACCAAAATGCCATCTTTAGAAATGCTGTTGATGAGGGAAGCAAATCTAAGGGGGGCAAGGCGAAGGGCAGGCCACAAGCAATCAGTGGCTTTAACCAATGAATATCCTTCCCTTCATTTCTCTTTACCTTTTTCTCCATTCAAAGCTCTCTTTATTGGAAGCCAATGGCAAACCTGGTTTTTATATGGTTAAAGCAATTCTGGAATGAACAACCAGAAAAGAAACAACTAGAGGGAAGTTGCTTCACAAAATAAAATTTTATTAGGACAAAATCCCAAATTCAGGCTGACCTGACACTGGGGGGCAGCCCTAGGATATTTCCTGGAGAATAAACCAATAAACTCCTCTCTATTTCCCATTCTCCATCGAGATGGCAAATACTGGAGATAAGGTGTCACAGATCCCAGGATCCAATGCCTCCCAACCTCTCTTTACTTTTGCCTGGGCTCTGAACCTTTGAGTCTCCTCCCCACCCCTGCCAGCCCTTGTTGAAAGTGTGCGTGGTGTTGGCACAACTGTTCGAGACTGCGGAGAGTCTCCTTGGACAGCCTCCAGGACCGGAAGTAAACTGGCCTGGGCTTTCTAAACAAGCACATTCTCACATCTTATAATGCTATCACAGCTAGGGTGTAATCTTCTAAGTGTCAGGAAACCTAAGTACTTCCCAAGTTCTTTCAAGTACTATTGTCTCAGGTGTCTATGACACCTTTTCCACTTTCTTCATCCCTAGGCCCTCCAGCTTTAAAACCTTCCCTCGGAGACAGATGTATTCCTCTAAGCACCCCCCCACTTCAGTTCCCATCTACAAGTCCTCTTTGGAAAGCCAAGGTCAATCAGTCAATTGGATGGTATCGATTCTCTAAGTGCTTTCTTTAGTTTTTCTTAATTAATTTTTTGAATAGATGATTTATGTACATTCTAAAAATTACAAAACAGCTAAAAGGTATATAGTGAAATATGTCTCCCTTTTATTTTGAAACCCATCTGTTACAGATTCAGAAATGTCCTGTGTGTATTTAAGCTCTGTCTCTTTTTTTTCCCTTTTACACAAATGGTAACATAATACTCTGGTTTTCACCTAAGTATCTGGGAGATGGATCCATGTCTATTCAGGTAGATCTGTCTAAAAGCTTTTGTGGCTGGAGGGTGTTGCATTTTGTGGACAGACTAGTCGGGGTTGAGGTCTGGGCGTCTTCCCAAACCATGACTTCAGATAACATGTCCCACTGTCTGGTAGTCTTGCAGTAGATTAATGAGTAAAATCTTAGGACAAAAATGCTTGACTGAAAACACATAATCAAACAATTGCCGATTATGAGAGGCTCAAGGAGACAGCTCTTGTGAAAGAATATGCCCTCCTAGCATTTTATATGGACCTTCATTCAGCTAAGGCAGGGCCCCCACCTCCTTAGTTTTGGAGCCTATAGATAGGCATTTATGCCCAGGGAAAGGGGAGCAAGCTATCCAGGTGGGGAATTAAAGGTGTTCCACTAACAGAGAGATTTGTCTCAATTTTTACCTGTATCAAGGAAATAATTGTTTTCAGTGATCATGAATTTCCTTTAAGCTATTGACCTTTTGTTCCCTTGTGGCGAGACAGAGGCAGTCAAGGGTTAGGGAAAAGTGGGATCAAATGAAGATGTGAGGAGGAGCGCTCCCAGGTAGGAAAGCTGCCAGTGCTGAGGTGAAGGGGGATGGGAAAGTGGAGAGGAGAGGTATTAAGTGCAGGCAGATTCCAGGTGGCATAGCAAGGGACCCGGACAAGTACAGCCACACCCCCACCCTAAAGCAGCTTTCACTGCACCTGTCAGCTCTGAAGCTGCCTGACCTCCCCTCTGCCCTCAGGGGTGCGGGGTCCCAGGCCTGAAAGGCATGCTCTAACTCTTGCCTTAGGGAATGCTCTGGTTTTCTAATGCCCGGGGCGGCCTGAATGTTACCCTAAAGAAAGGAGAGACTAGGCTGCACATTCCTTATTCTGGGCCAAGTAAGAGGGGGCCATGCTGTTGTCCCTCCCACCATCCAGTAAAATCCACAGGAAAAACCTTATCAGACTGCCTGTGATTTACTTTGAGATAAAGCAGCCTAGGGAGTGAGATGTATATGTGTGTTGGTTTTGATCTGTACGCTAGGGATGGTTGGTTACTGTTTTTAATCCAGTGCTCCTGTTCTTTGGTCTGTTGGCAGCATCTAAGGACATTGCTCACTCCCTCCTCCTTGGAATACTTCCAGGACCACAGGCTCGCCGGGGTCTCCTTGCTGCCTTCCATGCTGTTCTTTCTCAGCTTCCTTTGCTGGCTCCTCCTCATCTCCCTGACCTTTAAGTGTCTAAGGGACCTAAGGATCACTCCTCAAACTTCACCTCCTGTCTGTCTCTTCTCACTCTGTTGTCTCACTGCTTTAAATACCATCTGTACATGGATGACTCCCAGATTTATCTACCCAGGCGGGACCTCTCCTCTGAACTCAAAACCCTTCTACTTGCCCACTTGACAACTCCAATATCTCACCGACTTCTCAAAATCAACATGATTGGCCCCTCAAAATCTCTTTCTCTCATTTTCTTCCCCGTTTCAGTAAATGCCAACTCCTCTCTAAAAGTTTTGGCTTTGGCAATAATAATAATAATAATAATAATAATAA
>NW_023254608.1:0-3723 GCF_002007445.2 Ailuropoda melanoleuca | reverse complement strand
TTATCCCTTTCTTCCCCTACCGATCATCCTAGTTCTTATGTTCCATAGATGAGAGAAACCATATGATAACTTTCAATGGCTTTGCTATCTTTTAGAAGTCTTGGGGTCTCTGAGAATTCCTGGGGGCATAACTTGGTTCTCTAAGTACAATTTCTTATTCTCAGTGAACTCCCAGTCTCACTTATGTTACTATTACCCTTGGTAGAGAATGCTAATTACCCCCCAGTACCCATTTCCTTTCTTATTATTTGAAGTAGAACCCCCCCCCATACCATTTTTCAGCAAGGCACACCATTGGTTACGTAAAAACTATATTTCCCAGACTCTTCTGCGCCCAGATGTGACCATTCGATTAAATTCTGGCCAGAGGTATTTAAGAGGAAGCAAGTTTGCAACTTCTGAATCCTGTCCTTCAAAAAGGAAGCTGTTGGCCTTTATATTATCTTCCTCACTTTCTGAAGGCTGGGAAATGGTAACAATGGAATAATCAACTTGGACCCAGAAGGGCTCACTAGCTTGGGTCCCTTGATAGACTTGTGCAGAACTGCCTGCCTGACATGGTCTGGTGGCCTACCCATGGACCATAAGATGAGAGAGTATTGAACTTCTGCTTAATTTAAGCCACTGTGTTTGGATTTTCTTTATTACAGAAAATTAGCTTATATTCTGTATTGTTTAGTGCTCAAATCTGTTCTCTACTCTCTGTCCCACGCTGGTTAAGGCATGGAACAAAGATCCTTCACCTTGATTTTGTGAAAATGCTACTCAGTCAGGAAGGGGTAGAAGTTTATTGAAAATTTGGGGATAACAGCACGAGAAGCATTAGACACAGAACAGATCTGCTGAGAGCCTAATACAGAATATTAGATACCACTTTCCATACAAAGGTATCCAAGTCATATCTGCTGTTGTGGGTTGAATTGTGTCCCTCAAAAAGATATATTAAAGTCTTAACCCCTGATACCTGTGAATGTGACCTTATTTGGAAATAGAGTCTTTACAGATGTAACTGAGTTAAGGTGAAGTTATTAGTGTGGACCCTAATCCAATTTGACTAGTGTTCTTGTAAGAAGAGAAAAACGCCACATGAAGATTCTGACGCACAGGGAGAATGCCGTGTGGCAACAGAGGTGGGGATTGGAGTGATGTAGCTGCAAGCCAAGGAGCACCAAGAATTTTTAAAGATTCCAGAAGCTGGAAAGAGGCAAGGAAAGATTCTTCTTTATAGGTTTCAGAAGGAGCATGAACCTACCAATACCTTTGGACTTTTTGCCTCCAGTACTGTGAGGCAACACATTTATTTTGCTTTAAGTCACCCCACTTGGGATACCTTAGTAGGGCAGCCCTAGCAAACTAACATGCAGCCACAGGAAGTTTCTCACTAACCAACTACTGTCTTCCTAATGATCCCAAGCTTCTCATCAACATGCCATTCCTATCTCTCCCCCAAATTATTCTCTCTTCCCAACTCCCCAGTGTTCTTAGATAGCAACAGATAGAGATTCCAGATGCTATTTCAGTTTGTATAATTCTGAGAAAAAATTTGGGGATTTTATTTCTTAAAGTTGCTAACAGCAATAAGAAGCATTAATATTTGAAAACTGATAACTGCGATTAAGAAAGCATTTAATTTCTCCAAAATATCCCCAAGCATGCATTTGGCACATGCTTTTTACTTGTGACATTTCTGCTGTAAAAGCTCTTGCCAAAATTTCTAAGTTCAAAATATGTTTTCATACTCTAATGATGTAGTCATATATATATATATATATATATATAATTTCTATATATTTATATATGTCATCATATATATGCATAATTATGTAGTCAGGTATATTCATACTCTGAAAAAAATCAGTGCTTTTCAAAACCCAAGCCTTGGTATGGCTTTGATTTCCTAAATGTGCGTGTGTGTGTGTGTGTGTGTGTGTGTGTGTGTGTGTGTGTGTATTTAGTTGAATTGAATAGAGCTGAACTGGATTGAATTGAATCAAATTGAATGAAATTGAATTATGGAACTATGCTACGTTTATTTAGTGAAGGTTAGATATAGAATAGAATAAAAAACATATCTTTAAAAGTATTGTTTTTAGGGATGCATGGGTGGCTCAGTTGGTTAAACATCTGCCTTCAGCTCAGGTCATGATCCCAGGATCCTCGGTTCAAGTTCCACGTCGGGCTCCTTGCTCAGCAGGGAGCCTGCTTCTCTGCCTGCTGCTCCCCCTGCTTGTACACTCACACTCTATCCCTCTGACAATTAAATAAATAAAATCTTTAAAAAATTTTTTTAAAAATAAGTATCATGGGCACACTTATTATTAAATAATCAGTTCATTGTTGTCCTGTTACTTCATCATTGTTCTTTATTACTGTCTTAGCTAGCCCCCCCCCCAAAAAAAGTATGATTTTATTCCCTGTTGATTCCTTATGTTAGGTACTGAAATTGAAGTGATACATATTAGCCTGCTCGTTAGAATGAAGAAGGTCCATGTCTTTCTTGGATATTTTCTGATCTCCCTTTTTGTTCAATTCAGCTGTTACATAGCATCCCTGGGCCTTAAAGTGCTAATTATATCAGTATTCTATAATCTTCAAGCAAGTAAGACCAGAACATAGTAGATAGTTGTGGTACTAGAAATGATATGCTCAGTTAAAGAAAAAAAAATGAAATTTTTTTATCTCAGTATGAATTCTGATATAGCTGGGAGACCAACTTATCTTTTCAGTATTTCAACTCCCATTTGATAGGCTTTTAACAGTAAATCTTTCTACAGTGTAAGTAAATATATGTAAATATGTGTATATGTAAATTTAAGTGTTAGTTACAATTCTCATCTCCCTCTTTCTATCTCTGATCATTCATAATAATGTTTTCTTATTTATGGGAATATGATTTCCGTAGAGAAAAAAAAGGCCTCCGGATTCATCTATAGACATAATTGTTCATTAGAAAAAGTTCATATTTTGCCCTCTCAATTTCTACTTTCCATATGTCCCCACCCTTACTCATTTGTTCATTCCCTGGGCTACTCATCACTCAACCTGGGACTATAACTCTGCACGTCCATATCTTTCTTGACCCTTCCCTTCACAACTCCAGATTTTCCATGCAGAGTTTGTATTCTCTGCTTCATTTCCTTAGGTTCTTGTTGGTTTTATTCTTCACAATATTCTCAAAAGAGTTGTCTATATACACTTATTTATTTCTGCATCTCCCACTAACTCTCTAACACCTACTCCGTCTAGCTTCTTTCTGATCACTTCATCAGAATAGCTCTTACAGAGGTCATTGATGATCTCTATTGCCAAATGTAAAAGACATTTTTCAGTTCTTATGATGGCTGACATCTCAGCCACATCCAACATCATCGACTGTTCCTTCTTATTTAAACAGTCTCTTCCCTTGGTTTCTGTGGCCCAATACTGCCCTGACTGAAGTACCTCAGGACTCTTTTCTACTGATTCTCTTCTCTCTATGTGATCCTCTCACACTCATGCCTTCTGTTATATCTAGATTTATACATTTATGTGAAAAGATGTCCCATGATGGAGGGAATATGGAATAGTTAGGCTGGTTGTGCAGAAGGAGTTAAAATTATAAAATCAAAAGCAGTAAGGATACTCTAGCATAGTGATACGTAAGAATGAAAAGTCTAGGGGCGCCTGGGTGGCACAGCGGTTAAGCGTCTGCCTTCGGCTCAGGGCATGATCCCGGTGTTATGG
>NW_023254607.1:0-3716 GCF_002007445.2 Ailuropoda melanoleuca | reverse complement strand
GCCTTTGAATTACTTGAAAAACTCAGTGTTTTCTTCTACCTAACTACCAAAGTGAGAACATCTATCATTAAACAGTAAGACCTATCTTGTGCCTGGTAACAATATGGGGCCAGGAGTGGGCCATTGGTTGTTCTTGTATTGTACTGAATTCTTTTGAGATAGTCCCTGAATTTGGCTCAGAATAGCCTCCACTTCCTTGCTCATTAAGTCCTAGGGACTTCTCGATAACTGTCTACTGGGTACAGTCTGGGAGCTGTTCCTACAGAACTGGGTGAGCGGCCCCCATCCTCTCTGTCCAGCAAGCTATGTGAGCCTTCAAGCAGCAGGCACATACATCAGGAGCTTCTTTGCTCTGTAGGCCTTAACTCTGTGCCTCCCACATGATTAATGATGGACAGTATCCTTGCCACTATTTCAAGAGAAGACAAAGATGTTATCACTGTTCAGAGGAGGGAGAACTTACCAGTACTACTGCATTCACACTGCTCAATGCCAGGCACTGGGCTAGACTCTGGGCATATGATCTGAGCCGAAACAGGGCCTAGCAGGCTCTTCTAAGAGCTTGATGTGCTTTGTTCCCACCATCCAACATTGCAAACCACAAAGCTCATCATTCCTTTTGGGCTTATTTCTTCACAAGGAAGCTGTAAACACTCACTTGAACTTTCCCAGCCAGGAGTCAGCGATTAAAGCACCAAGAATGGGCGTCAGGTAGCACAGAGCCACAAACGTGTGGTAGATGGCCGTGGACAGGTTATCGTCCCATCCGATGAACCGTCTGAAGTACAGAATCAGGAGTGCTTTTTGCAGACGGCAAGGGGAGTGGGAGGGGAGACACAGTTAGGAGCTGTGGTAACTGAGGCTCTTCACTCAAGGGGAGGAGGGTGAACATCGTTACCTCTCATTCCATAGTAGGAAAATCTTTCACAGAACTCATTGACCACGATGAAGAAGATGCTCAAGGGATAACCAAAGCAATCCTGACAAAAGGAAGCAGTGCAGGGTTGAAACGTCCTCCTCGCTGGCCCACGTCCCCCCATGAATGCTAATGGCATGAAAAGTAGCCGGTGTGTATTTAGAAACTTGTCACTGACTGACTATCCAGACATGGACTTGAGAATTCAAAACTTTTTATTCCCTCACAAGCCACACCGAGACAACAATGAAATAAAGCATCTAGTTCTCTCGTTCGTCCGAGAAGAACTAGATACTAGCATTTCCTCAAGAGAAGACATTTCACACAGAAACTCAGGACTGTCCCCTGATTCACACGATGACAGACAACTGGTAAGTGACCGAAGCACAGCCGTGAACATTTAGGAGCAGAACAGACTGAAGTTTGCCAAATGAAGCTACGTAGAGAAGAAAAATTGTACTCACCCGTGACTTGGACATCCCTGAAAGAAAACCAAAACGCCACTGTTAAAGTCAAGTAATTAAAATACTTTTTGCTGAGCCCGCACTCAGACCCTCTGTCTTCTCAGGGCAGACAGATGTGCTGTCCAGACGGTTCCAGCCCTCTCTGGCGAGTGGGGCCTGGCATCAGATTTTCTTTTAATTAGCTCCTCAGGCCATTCTCATGGCGGTCAGAATGGGAGTCAGAGGCTCCAAGGATGGTGCCCAAACCATTTCCTCCTTAAAACACTTCAAAGGCTGCTCATTGCCCACAGGATGAAATCCAAACATTTTTGCACGCCCTTAACGATCTCACGAGGACAGCAGGGTTTGGTGAGGATCCAGTGAAGGAAATGTGAAATGCTTCGGGGTGCCTAACACAGTGAGGATTCAACCACCTTTCCCCTTACCTGTGACAGCCTTCCTTCCAGCCCCTTCCCCACGCACAGAAGGCTCCCGCGATTCCCAGCTATCAGTTTGCGGAGCACGCTGGGCACCTTCAATGTCCAAGACTGTAACTCCTGTGTCAGGAATGCCCCGGCCCCTTCCTACACCTGTCGCCGACCTTGCCTCAGCATGACCTTCACAAAGCCCTGTCTGCCTCCCTGTGCTCCCAGAGTGCAATGATCGATATTTTTCCTCCCCTCTAGGGGTGTCCATCTCCCCATTCCCAACACCTTTTCCAGTACCTACCACATAGCAGGGCCTTATTGTCAGAACAGGGAATTAGAAGAGCAAGAAGAAAAAAGGTGAGCATCCAAGTGAACCAGTGCAAGCCAAGGGCCGTTGATTTGAACTTCTAGATTTAGGCGTTCCCTTCATGCCCACTGGCCCAGCCCCTGCTCTGGTCTCGCCTGAATTTTGACGAGGGCCAACCCATACCCTGTCTCGAGGCACAGCTCCCTGTCCCAGTGCGCTGCCCTATAGTTACCAATGCTGTCACATGCTGTGCCCCCCCGCCCACTGCCTGGCTCTTAGAATCCTTTGTTTTGGGGGACCCTTAAGTGCTCCCTGCCTCTATTACGAATCAGTGACTCTACAGAACGGTCCTCAAACATCAGGTTGCCTCAGAATCACCAGATGGCTTATGAGAGCAAGTGGCTGAACCCCACCCCCACAGCCGCTGACTCTGCGGGTTTGGGGGGGAGGCCCCTTGAGTCTGCATTTCTCACAAGTCCCATGGTGATGTCCCTGCTGGTTTAGGGACCCCCCCGGGAACCACCCGCAGGCTGTGATGTCCAGTTGCCTGACTGATCTCCGTAAGTAGGCTGTATTACTTCCCTGGCCCCGAGCACCGCAGAGACACTCCGTGCCCGCCGTCCAGAGCAGGAAGCAGATACGGAAGCTGGCCTGTCACCTCCTATTCTCACTATGTGCCGGCCCTGAGCCCCAGCCCGCATGAAACAAGACTGCAACTCTGCTTGAGGAACTCTGCCCTTGGCCCAGAGCCACGTGGTGGTCGAGGCCCCCAGCCACCCCCCTCGTGGGCTGGGGCCTTGCTTCCTGATTCTGGTCACACTGTGCTGTGGGCCTGGGCACTCCTCCAGCTCAGCGTGGCCCCCGGCCTCACACCACAAGGTCTCACTTTTGCTTTCTCAAGAGCAGTGGTGCTATTTCAGTCCTTGTCC
Organism: Ailuropoda melanoleuca; assembly: GCF_002007445.2. Taxonomy (NCBI): domain Eukaryota; kingdom Metazoa; phylum Chordata; class Mammalia; order Carnivora; family Ursidae; genus Ailuropoda; species Ailuropoda melanoleuca. Next base: position 693 of record NW_023254607.1, on the reverse strand, counting down.
TAAGGCAGGAAATAACCTGTCCTGGCCTCCCGGGCTCCAGTCCCCACTCCTGCCATCTATAAAGTTCCGGAAGGAGATTCTTCAACACGAATAGCCTGGTCTTCTCCCCAGACTTCCTTGGGGGAAGGGGCTGCTCTGAGAGGCAACAGGTGGAGCATGTGAGCTTGGGGGCAGACGTGTGATCGAATGCCACTCCTGTTGCTTTCTAGCTGTGACCTCGGGCGAGCCCCGCTTCCCTCCAGACAGCCCACCTGTCAGAGGGTGACAACGCCATGCCCCTCACAGGACTGTTGTTTAGAGTTCGATGTGTGGAGCTCCCTGCCCGGGCCTGGCGCGGGGAAGGTGCTGCTACCGCAGGGTCCTCGGCACCTCACAACGTGCTTCCACGGCGTGGAAATCAAATGCCTGGTGAATGAACAGGCATTCCAAAGGACCAGTCATATCCGTCATTGAGTCCAACGTTCCGATCCTGGCTCTGCCGTCCAGGCTCTAGCCTCATGCGTCTCATCGCCGTCTCCCTGTCTTCCTGATCCCCCACACGGTTTGGCCAGTGGGGAGCCCTGGTAGGAGGCCAGAGGGTCAGGGCTTTCCTCTCCCTGCCTCCTCCCCAGAACATCACCTCAGACTGCTACACCCTCAAGGGACAATCGCAGCTCCTCTGCAGTAGGCCTTCCTCACACAACTCTCCTTCCC
>NW_023254606.1:0-3667 GCF_002007445.2 Ailuropoda melanoleuca | reverse complement strand
CTGGGAGCCTGCTTCTTCCTCTCCCGCTCCCCTGCTGTGTTCCCTCTCTGGCTGGCTGTCTCTCTGTCACATAAATGAATACAGTCTTTTAAAAAAAAAATATTGGGGAAATTTACAATGGGTTTGAATTGGGGAATGGCACAAATTGGGGAACTGACATTCACAGAAGATCATCTGGGCTACAGTATGAAAAGTGGATTTGTGAGGATTAAGAATAGATGCAAATTATGAGGCATTTTCAGTGGTCTAGGTGAGTGATGGTGATGGCATAGATTAGGGTGATGGCAGTAATGCTGGAAAGATGATCAAAATTGAAACAGAATTCTTTATTCACTCTTTATTGACTTGGGGATTGATTAAGCAATAAAAGAGAAGTCATACATGGCCCCTGGATTTCTGGCTTGGGTAGCAGTGTTACCATTCACTGATTTAGAAACACTGGAAGACACAACATTGAGAAAATGAGAGGTTATATTTTTGAAATGTTGAGTTCAAGGTTCTTAGATACCTCTGAGCAAAGCTATCCAGTAAGAAGTTGGTTATGTAGCTCCAGTCATCTGAAAATAGACCAGACTTAGAAATATAGATTAAGGAGATATTTCAAAAAGCTGCTAATAGAAATCCCCATGTTTTCTCTTTCATCATGGGCACATAAGTAGGCTACATTTCCCTCTACCCTTCGCGATTAGATGCTGCAATGTGACTGAAATCTGAATTGAGAAGAAAACTACCCCACTTACAGACCAGACCTTTAAAAACCTCCCAGGTGTGCCGGTCCATGCTCTTTTTCTTTTCAGCAAATGTTGAAGTTGGCAGAACCTCTGTCAGCCTGAGTTACTGAATAGCTGAGTACTTTTTCCCCTACCCAATCCTACTATGGGGCAATATCTAAACTGAATTATGACCCAGGAATTATATGTTTAAGTGGTGAATTTTTTACAGCAACGAAGTTACCATAACTACCTCAGGAGCCTTCTGATGGGTAAAAGGATAAAGACCTGAAGTGTCAGATGAGACTGTCCAGGGAGAGGGTTGTCTTAGTTTCTAGTTGCTGCTGTAACAAATTATCAGAAACATAGGGCTTGTAACAACACATATGTATTAGAGTTTTGGAGGTTGGAAGTTTGAAGCAGGTCTTACGGTGTCAAGGTGTCATTCCTCCTGGAGGCTCTAGGGGAGTATCAATGTCCTTACCTTTTCCAGCTTCTAGAGGCTGCCTACATGCCTCCAACCTCTGTTTCCATTACCACATCTCCTTCAAGAACTCTCCTGCCTTCTTTCCTTTATAAGGACTCTTGTGACTACATTGAGTTCACCTGGATAACCCAGGACACTCTTTCATGTCAAGATCCTTAATTTCATCATTCCCACACAGTCCCTTTTGCCATGCAAGGTAACATATTTACAGTTCTGGCAATTAGGATGTGGACATCTCTGGAAAGGGGTTACTATTTCTTCTCTACTACAAGGCATAGAGACAAAGCATCAAAGACAACACTTGGAGTGGTGCCAATTTAAAAGGTATGGGCCAAGGAATAGGAGACAAAGTAACCATGAATAAACATGTAAAGATCGTGTGTGGGGAGAAACCAGGGAGTTCTATGACGTAGAAAATATGAATGAAAGTATTTTTAAAAGGAGGGAGCAATCAGTGGTGTTTTTATCAGTGAGCCATCCAGTAAGATAAAGACTTAGAAATGTTCTTTCAACTTAGCTATAAGGAAACCATTATTGGTCTTTTAGAGATCTGTTTGAGTACAGCAATAAGAATGAAGGGCTAAGTTGTGTCATCATATCAGGAAAGACAAATGTTTCAAAAACATGGGTTCTAAATGGAAAAAGAAACCCAGGAAGTGAACAGCGGACAGGGACAGGAATTAGAAATAAGGGTTCGCCCCTACCCCCATTAGAAATATATATGTATATTTAAGTGGGCCAGAGGAGAGGTAGATATTAAATACAAAGAATGAGATGGAATAACCAGATTTAGACTCCTAAGGAAAAAGAAAATCTCTTTTTAACAGGGGAGGGAAGAAAAAGGTAGAGCTGTATGTAAGTAAATTGAAAGAATTACTGTCTAATTACTCATTATCTCTGTGAACCAAAAGACAAGATCAGAGGCTGATAGTGAAAGGGAGCTAGAGCGGGTGGGGTTGTAGTTTGAGAGGCGTGGGTATTACCTGAAATACCTTGTAGAATGAGAGCATGTTGATCAGGAAAAACATGACAGTGCTGTCAGGGAGTTACAAGTGCTTCACTGAGATCAAGGACAGAAATCTATCAAAGACAAATTCTTCGATACTGTGTGATTTTTCTCTTAAAATATCAATAAATATCAAAGCAGAGAAGGTCATAATTACATTCATTAAGATTTGTGGGTCTCTTTCTGTCCCAGTGTGGTGGGAAGACAACAGAATAAGAGGTTTTAGAATACTGGTAAACAAAGAGATGAAGGGATGGCATGGGTGGGGAGCTATGTAAGACAGGAAAGACCTGGTGGGGAGAGGGACAAAAGACTCTAAAATACAGATACTAAAGAAGTTAGAGAACTGGTGTGCTGGGACAGTAACATGAGGGAGGGAAGAAGGGAGGAAGGCAAGAAGAGAGGGAGAGAGAGAGAGGTGGTTGGGAACACATGGTTAAGAATGAGTGTGAACGCTTTATTTGAGAGGTGGACCAATCCGGGTCTGACAAGGTTTAGGTTTATGACCATGGGATGGTGCCTGAGTCAGGGAAGGTCTTGGAAGGTGAGGTGGGCATGGAACCATGCAGCAAAGTTGTCATATTGAGTCACCCAGAATGATGTCAGGCCAGAGGGTGGAGAAGATGACTGTTGACCAGGTGTTGAGGTCTTCTGATGGATTTATTGACCATATCATTAATAAACAGACAAGAAGAGAAAACTCCAAAGCTGCCCACAAGGCAAAACACGTTTTAGCAATTACCTAAATAGTTCAATTAAAAATTATTTTTGTGGTTTCTTAGGAAAAGGAGACTTTGCCTGGCATTAGCCTAAATGAACCTTCCTGACAACCTGCAATATCCTAATCATTTCTTCTGCCTGAAGAGTCAGCAACTCATAGGCCACTTCTGGTCCTATATGGCTTTCAGGACTGAGGATGGATTAACACTGGACCTATTGCCAATGAAAAGATACAAGAGAATGCTGGCAACTGTCTTCTGTTAGTTCAGTCATGGTGTAAAGAAACGGTCATGGTGGAGAAAGTTGCATTAGGGAATGTGCAATGACACTAAGAGCATTCCTGCCCCAACTCTGCAGCTTGCCCTCTGAGCTGCAAAGGAATTGCTTGCTCATGTGAGCTCCCGGACCCATGATTCAGCCTGGTTGTAAAGTATTTTACAGAACAGCTGTAATACCTTATACTGTTCAATGTACTCTAATGCAAGATAAGCTGGCACCTTTCTTGCCCTCCAAGAGTGAACACTTGTGGGGGCACCTGGGTGTTGCAGTCATTAACCGTCTGCTTTCGGCTCAGGGCATGATCCCGGCTATCTGGGATCGAGCCCCACATCAGGCTTCTCTGCTAGGAGCCTGCCTCTTCCTCTCCCACTCCCCCCTGCTTGTGTTCCCTCTCTCGCTGGCTGTCTCTCTCTGTCAAAATAAATAAATAAGATCTAAAAAAAAAAAAAAAAAAAAAAAAAAAGG
>NW_023254605.1:0-3573 GCF_002007445.2 Ailuropoda melanoleuca | reverse complement strand
GTTTTTGATGTAAAGTTCGATGATTCATTAGTTGCATATAACACCCAGTGCACCATGCAATACGTGCCCTGGACTTATACTGTTCTAAAATGGCTCATATAATTACCGCAGATCTTCTCTCCTCTATTTGCAAGGTCAGGTAAACAGTTCTCACCCCAGAACTGCAATCTCCACTCAGATCAGGCTGGCAGTGGCAGAAGCTTCTATTAACTGAGGGCTTATTTTATGCTAGATATTATACAAATTGTTTAATGTACATTTTCTGATAAAGACCCATTTAGCACATTTAGGAGTAGGCTTTATAATTTCATTAACATGTAGAGAAAGCCAAATTCAGAGAGGTTAAATGTGGTCTTCAAATTATTACACCTCACAAGTGAAGGAGGCAATAGGTAAACAAAGGACATACTGCCTCAAATGCTCACGTGATGTGTGATGCCCCCTCCCTGAATAACCTTGTGTAAACCATGTACTTTGTGGAAGGTGGTAAGTACAGTAACAACCACAGAGCCACAAACAGATGCTCTGCTTCTGATTCTTGGAACTATATTTCTGTTTTTGTGGTAGGGTCAGGCAGGTGAGAAGCCGGCTCCATGGCTCACTATGTTGTATTTTCGAAACAGTTTTTGTCTTATTATTGCCTATTATGTAAATAAATATGTGCATATACAATTACGTACATGCACAGGGACACATACACAACTGGCCATCCACTTGTAGCAAGCAGTAAAATAGGCACTGAAAATATCAACATGAAGAAAATAGGATCCCTGCCTGTAAGCGCCTTGTGGTTTCACTTTGAAGACAGGATGGATTACAACACAATCAGGTAAGTGCTATTAATAGATGAAAAAATATTTGAGGAACACAGGGATAACATGATTTCCTCCTTTGTCTGCAGGGATTGGAGAATGAAGAGACATTTCTGCACTACAGGCCTTTTTCTCCATTCTGTCACTTATGTCATATTCTATCACATTCATTAGTCCATTTTTATTACTTACTTATCTAAGTAACCCATTTATTCAAACAGCATACAACAGTAAGTGTTCTTGCTTTCTTGCAGGCATCCCAAAAATATGTCTCAAATGACTAAGCAGATGGATGTACTGGGCCTTGGACTCCTCTGAGTTCACGAAACCTGGGATGACCTGGTTACTATGCATAGGAAGCTTGCCTTTACTTTTTTTATTTTCATTTTTTTTAAATATTTTATTTATTTGAGAGAGAGTGCGCTCACATGAGCAGGGGGAGAGGCTTAGGGAGAAGCAGGCTCCCTGCTGAGCAGGGAGCCCAATGCAGGGCTTGAGCCTAGGACCCAGGATCATGACCTGAGTCAAAGCAGACACTTAACCGACTGAGCTACCCAGGTGTCCTGAAGCTTACCTCTAAATACTTACAACAAATAAAAACAATTAAATGCAGGAAGTGATAAATGCTGTAAGTTTTGTGGTAAATGCTGTAAGAAATGGCCGTGAGTGTCCTATTTTAAGTCCTAATGGTGCAGCTGGCATAGCTGTATTAAAATGATCACCCCCCTCTTTTTCTGTCTTGATTCTTCTCCACTGCATAATCAATGATATAGCAAGCTTATTGTTATTCAGATAGGTACCAAAAATTAATGTTTGGAATCAGAGTTATTTCTCAAATGAGATTGAAAGAGGTTTCTAACGGCCATTACCTCATCAGCGTTTAGCGTCTCTTTTGAAGGACAGTAGAGTATGGAAGAGAGAAATCAGAATTAGGAAGAGTGGAGATAAAAGGAAAGCCAAAGGAAAGGAATTTTTTTCATTATGCTGTAGACTTTAATGGATCTCTGTTGTCAGTCTAATTTGTAAAGATCAATGACTTCTGTTAAAGGCAGTCTGGGCTTCCCTATCTCCTTTTAATTCATCTACTCAGCACATGCTTTCCTTTTGAAAGATAAGAGCACAAGGGAGTTTTCAGATATTTTTGCTAGTCCCTTTTTTTCTCTCAGCTATCAAATAACCTAAAGTGTATATGATAATGAAAACTTCTTATCAAGGACTAGGATGTGAAGCCACCAGTTGAAATACTGTCAAAACACAAGCAAACTACAGTTTATCAGAGTGCATTTAAGTTGTTTACAAGTTGCCAAACATGAGAAGGGAAAATGAGAAGTTGAGTCCAATTTTCAGAAATTTCTTAATGTCTAGCTGTAATAAAAACTGCAATATAACTGGTTCAATTTTCACAGTTTATCCAGACAGTCCTTATGTCAAAAAGGAACCTTATAATTCTTTGTGCAAACATATTTTAGACATTTCATAAAGGGTGTTACTTATAATACGTGGCATAGAAGATATGTTCCTTGTTTCCAGTTGATCATATCTATTTATCTAACATTTATAAGACTTTTGTCTGACACAACATTGATGGATCCAGCTTTTTGTTACTTCAGTGTCTTGTTTTGTTACTTTAAAATACAAGAGAAAAAAGAAATTATATTAAAACACTGATAAATAGTAATTTAAATAAAATCATAAATATGTCATAGTAAATGATATATGTAATGTTATATGTAATACATATTTTATATATTATATATTATATATTATGTAAATATATTATATATATTTGTAAATAATATGTGATAAATATATATGCTATACTATTATATACGATTTCTATTTTTTATGGATTCATATTCATATTTTGCTCCTCTATTTCCATAGAAAACAGCTAATTTCCAAAAAATAAGATACTACAAATTAACAGTATTTTATAGCAAATTTTTAGAATGCAGAATATATTCTAATATGTAGTTACAGTCACCCACATCCATTGTATACAATGTTGAAAGCCCCACCTTATAATATTAACACTGAGATCCTAAACAACCTTCAATCATCTAGAGAAGAATCAATTAACTTTCGGATAATGTATTATAATGGTCAAGGAAGTTGACTAATACATTTTAAAGAGTTTTCAATAATACATTTTGAAATCAAAGGTTTCCTGTTTGTCTCACTTAAAACAAAAGATAATTTACCACAATATTCCATTCCCAAAATATTTTAGTTAATTAAGATTTGCTATATGATTTACTTTCAAAGAATTTTGGAGTCTATGGTAAAAAGATGGTGTAAGACAATTAAAAAACCTTGTGGCGTGAGTCAAGCAGACTTGGGTTTGAATCTCATCTCTAATGATCAAGCAGATCGCCATGGCGAAGCAGGAAAAGAGAATCTAAAGGAAAAGTGTGTGTTCAAACTTTCTGTTTTCCCATAATCTAGCCTCTCAGCTGAAAGAACCCAATGGAGTTCAACCCCTAGGGCATAGGCTAAAAGGAGCAGTAATGGGAGCCATGTTTATACCCTCATCACAAAAACTAACCATACCCATGCCCCTGAGGGGAAAAAGCAAAGGAAACAGCAACGGTTTGAAAGTCTTTAAGACAACAAACCCAAATCAGTGCTACTGTCTTGCACAGGCCCATTCATTCTGTGTCTCTCATTTCCCATTCTATTCATTTTTATATATATAATTTTTATTTTGTTATATTAGTCACCATACAGTACATTCCCAGTTTTTGATGCAATGTTCCATGAT
>NW_023254604.1:0-3553 GCF_002007445.2 Ailuropoda melanoleuca | reverse complement strand
CCCCCCCTTCCGAGGACACCCCGCAACTCTGGCAGGAGCTAGCCGAAAGGCCAGCCTGGCCACAGTGCCAGAGGGATAAGGAATAGCCTTGCAGCCTTCCCAAGGACAGGACACCAATCCGTTTTCTGTTCCTTGATGACAGCTAGGTATGGGACCTTCCCTACTTCCACAAGCCCTGGTGTGGATCAGAGAGTGAACGTGTGTTCTGGAAACGGCAGAGCTTTTGACATGCTGAGTAAGAACCAACTGGGGGATGGGAAGGGAGAGACAGTGGAAAAGAATGGAGCTATCAGGTTCTTAATGAAATCTTGATTGGATTTTGATGAATCCATCACTCAGTGGACACTCTTCTCTATGGAACCACATACCACACCAAGGCAAAGGGAACAGGGCAAGTTGAAACAAAAGTCAGAAACGCAGGCACAATGGCCTGGTGGCTGTGGATGGTCCTTTACACCAGGGCCTCGGAGAAGGTCCTTGATAGCCATGTATGACAAGCAGGATATTGGACCCTCACCACCCAGATGTAGCCTCCAACCACCCCCACCCCTGGCGTGTGCAGCGGAAGCAGGGGCAGCTCAAGCTGGAGAAAGAAAGGCACCGGCACAGGCTCTGGCCCTGGAACTCAAGGTATTTTGAACCAAATTTCTTCCCCTAGCCAATCTCAATGCTACCTCGCATAGACCCTTGTTTTCCTGAGAGGAACAGTACCTGCCATCATCCTTCTGCAGGTGGAGAACCTAAGGCAGGAGCATGCTAACACCCCCAGCATGAGAAGATCAAAGATACAGGTTGCCTGGGTCAAAGATCAAATTCATGTCTTATCCAGGTTAGCCTCTTACAAGGATCTGCGCCTGCACCACCAAGATTATCAGAATGGTGCGGCCTCTGCAGAAAACGATATGGTGTTCCTCAAAAAATGAAACACAGAATTGCCATATGATCCAGCAACTCCACTCCTGGGTCTATATCTGCAAGAATTTAAAGCAGGCAGTCAAACAGACATTGGTACACCCCTGTTCCCAGCGGCATTATTCATAATGGCCAAAAGGTGGAAACAGCCCAAGTGTCCATGGATGAATGGATGAACGAAATGTGCTGTACACATATATTGGAATATTATTCAGCTTTAAAAAGGAAGGGAATTCTGACTTGTACAACATGGATGAACCTCGAGGACATGATGCTAAGTGAAATGAATCCATCAAGTGACATGAGGTACCTGGAGGAGTCCAATCCTTAGAGACAGAGAATAGAATGGTGGTTGTCAGGGGCTGGATAGAGGGGAGAATGGTGAGTTAGTATTTAAGGGGGACGGAGTTTCAGTTTGGGAAGAGGAAACAATTCTGGAGATGGTTGGTGGTGATTCACAGCACGGAAATGTACTTAATGCCACCGTAGTGAACGCCGTAGGATGTCCAATGTTAACTGTGGTGTGGTGTGTATTTTACCAAAATAAGAAAATGTAAAGGGTGTCCGAGTATCACCTGCACATTTTTAGAGCTTCAGGTAATCTCAAAAAATCTTTGTCCTGTGTACTGTCCCCTGCGGATCAGCAGGAGCCCTGGGAATGACCCACCGATCCCATCCCTTCTGATGTCCAAGGAGATGAGATTATGTTGATCGTCTTGCTATCTCTCTTGTCCTTCAGCCTTGGTTCTGTGAGGCCCACAGCTGAGAGGGGCAGGCTCCGCTTCCATCCGACCATCCTCATCCTCCCCCAGTCCCTTCAGCCCGTTGATCTGATTTGCTACAAAGAGAATTGTGGCACAGAAGAAGAAAGATAAAGAATTAAACTCTGCTGCCCAACCCATCTTCACTGCCTCCAGTGGAAAATGTTCAAGATTTGAGATCAACTTTTTTGCCTGGACTAGTTAAGTTTTTTCTCACCTATTAATAGATTTTGCAGGTCATAGGAAATACTTGATGGAATCTTAGCAAAACAGCTGGGCTTCAAGGGATATGAGGGAAGAAGAATGAGAGGAGAGCATGGGAAGAGAGATTATAGACACCAAGTTTTAAATGCTCTCTGCCCTGGCTTTATGACATAACGCACAGTAGAATAGTGCATGTTCCTGGAAACCATAAAGAATATTCTATTCTTAAAACGAAAAACAAAAACAAAGAAGAATATTCTATTCTTATATAAAGATTGTTCTTCATAATTCTAAGCTTGAAACAAGCTCCACTGAACTTCTAGAAAAGGATAATCCTCATTGGGGAAAGGCCCCAGGCCTCCTTGGAAGAAGTAAAGCTGGTGGTTAGGATGGCCGCAAATTGTTGTCTGTATTAACTGCTGACAGTCACCACGGGTAATCCATAAACACAAAAGCAGGTCCATATGGGGGACTTCTGTCACAGCTCTCCAGCAAACTTGACCCCTTCTCCTCCTTCATCAGGTCAGACCCATCCTGAGCCCATGACGGAGAACCTCAAGTAGGCTGAAAAGTCTTTAGGAAAAATGTATGGATGACAAGGTCATAAAGATACTGCCTAAGCTCTCACGGACCTTGGTGGTCATGCTACATGGAAGAGTGCTTGCTTAGCTCCGTGCTTGGCACTTAACGAATGTCCACTTTATTGGGTGGCGTTATTACTATCATTCTGGATGTCCCGCAGATACAGCAATCACATTTTTCAAGTCCCAAATTAAGAACTTTCGGCACAAGACTTGTACAGTCTACTCAGGCAGAGACCAAGATAGATTATTTCAATCCAAGGCCATCTGGAAAATTCCAGGCTCCGTGTAGCCAGTCTCATGGGCTCCCCATTGACAGACCACTCCAGCTAAAAACTATGAAATCTGCCCAAGTTCCCACATCTTTTGGGATCTACAAAGGTAGTTCAACCATGTACAAATCCTTGTTGTTGCCTTCAATTCGATTCATGAAAGCACTTCAAGCACCTTACTGTAAAGTGTTGATTGAGCTGAGTGCCATGCGGAATAAACAAATAAAAGAGATGGCCCAGTCCTCCCAGAAGCTCAGGGACGTGAGGGGATGGGAAGGGCTGCCCTTGTGCTGAGCATGGGGAACTCAGGGGAGCTCCAATTCACTATTTTTAGAATTTTGTAATTGAAGTATAATTGACATATACTAGTTTCAGATGTACAACATATGATTCGATAATTATATACAGTATGAAACGCTCACCATGATAAGTATTGTTACCATCTACCTCCATACAAAGTTATTACAATATTATTGACTATATTCCCTCGCTAAACCTTCCATACCCTTGACTTATTTGCTTTGTAATTGGAATTTTGTACCTCTTCATCCCCTTCATTGATGTGGCCTATTCCACCCCCGCCTCACACCACTCCCTTCTGGCAACTGCCAATTTACACTCCACATTTATGAATCTGTTTCTGCTTGTTGCTGCTTGTGTATTTATTCATTTGTTTTGTTTCTTAGATTCCAAATATAAGTGAAATCACAAAATATTTGTCTTTCCCTTTTTGACTTATTTCACTTAGCATAATGCCCTCTAGTTCTATCCGTGTTGTCATGAATGACAAGATTTCAAGAGTTGAATGGATAAAGAAGACGTG
>NW_023254603.1:0-5359 GCF_002007445.2 Ailuropoda melanoleuca | reverse complement strand
GTCAGTTTCCATGTTAACTATCTGACAAGGCCTACATGCTCTTTGAATAGATTCAATCATTAAAACTATGACCACAAAGAGAATTCAGAGAGATTAAATCTATGCGTAATTATTACAAGCATTCATATTTCTATTTAAAGTTAGGTTGTTTGGCCATGTGTGTCAGGGGCGGAACACCTCTTTGGTAAAATGGCCATCACAGAACATTACTCTGAACAAACTCTCCACAGGAAAAATCCATGTTGATAAGACCAAATGTCTCAAGACATATTTAAATAAATACAGAGTCTTTTATCTAATTTTCTAGATGCCAGTTCAAATTTGGATCAGGAATATTATTTTTTAGTATTTCTTTATTATATGATTGCATTGAATCATACTGTTTGGAATCCTATACCTCCAAGTGAATACAAAGTACTAAGAAGGCAATGATCTACCATGATTTCCTGATTTAATCACTTTAAATTGGGTGGCAGCATAATTTTTGAAAAAGCTTTTTATGTTACTCCTGTATTTTGGCTAATTTTGTTCTCCAACTGAGAATGGCATATGTTCATTTGTTTTACTACTGCATGCATGCTGATGGGGCAAATAATAGAGCATTTATAAACACAGCCAATTCCTTGAGTGAGACATGCTGAAAATGAGATTAACTCTACAAACACATCACCCTCTTCATTTATCTCTGTCTCAAAAAAAAAAAAAAAAAAAAAAGGCAATCCAAAGAACAGAGTGATTAACTTTGGTAGAATAACTCACAACACAGTGCTTTTTGTAGTCTTCGGATTTTTATGGCTGTGCGGTAGGCAGAGAAACGTACATTATTCAGGTCAGCTGAAATGGAAAAGGGAACACATTCAAAAGCATGCTTATTACTTAACTTCTATTGAATGGCAAGAACATATTTGTTTACTTCAGATGATGGAAAAGTATTATGTCTGTTCTCACTGAAAAGTCTTCTCAAAATCCACTGCATTTACTTAAGAGAATAATTAAATGTTCATTAGCACCATAGTGAGATACATTCCAAAGCAGTGCTACGCAGCTTTCAAGAGGGCATTATCCAATAGGAAAAGGAGGGCAATGAAGGAAAGGAAGCATGGCCTGTTAACTTCTGAAGGCTTAATAAATCCATCTCACTGCAGGCTCAGGGCCCTTCGTTCTCTATTGCTGGGAGGGACTCTCCTCCCGGGAATCTTCCTCAAGGACCATTAGTTTTCTGTCAATGAGGCTCTTCCTCTCACTACTCATAAAGCTAGTCTTATTTCTTCCATCCTGATCTATTTGCTTCTTCTGCTCTTTTACAGATGTGGTTAAAATTATCCCATAATCTATATTCAGATCTTTAGAAACAAGAGGTTAAATGTAATTAATAATATGGTATTGTATATTTGGAGGTGGCTAAAAGAGTAGATCTTAAAAGTTATCACAAGAATAAAAAAATGTTGTAATGACATGAGGCGACAGATGTTAAGTAGACTTACTCTGATGGGCAGTTTCACAGTACATTCAAATATTGAACCATTATATTGTACACCCACAACTAATATAATCTTATATGCCAATTATTTATTTCAGTTAAAAAGAAAAAAACACTTTGGTATCAAAGTTTGGTACCAAGAAAGATTTGGTATTAAGTTCAAAAAAAGGTATCATAATTTCTTTCTCTGTGTCCTAAAGACAGAGTGTCTGTATTAGAGACTCGTTGAACTGGAAGCAAACTCAGAAATCACCCAAGTTTGTATCGTCACTTTACAAACAAAAGAAAACCCCTGGCTTTTCTCTCATTTGTTCAGCCTTTGTAGCCACCCTCACCCATCCAAATAAAAGCTCAAAAGGTGCCTGACATTTAAAGAGATCAAGAGGGGTGCTCCCTCCCTGTTGAAGTGGGAGTGGGTGTGAGAGCCTTCAGGTGCTGCTCTCCCCTCCCAAGCAGTGCTTATCTCCCCAAAGAGAAAACTCTTTCAAAACCACTGGACCAACCTAAAGGAAGCAGGCTAGGTCATCTGTTCAAAATCTACAAGATCAGAATTCTCTCTCACCACCTGTGTTTTCTTACATTTTTATGTTAAAATGATTTTAGCTTTTCATGACTACTTCGACAAAATGAAATTAGGCAAGCCAATTTAGTAAGATTAACAGAATAAAATGTGAGCTAACAGGAAACTTAAAGCAAGGAATTAGAGGCTGCTGTGCCGTCACTGTGTTTTCAGGCAGAGCTGAAGTTTAAGATGACTCAATATGAAGGAGCTTGCATGCCTCCTTTTAAAATCAACTTCATGTGATTTCAAACCACGTGTTCTCTCAAGAAGAAAGGTAAAAACTGTGTCCTGCACTGCCCTCAGAAATTCAACTGCTTTTCTATGTCAGTGACACAGTCTTTTAAACATAGCATGCCATGTAGGAAAAACTGGTGCTTAGCTTCCAGGTAGAACATACAATTATCAGTTGTTGAGGCTAATTAAATAAAACAGCACTCACCGAGGGATTGGAAGAGTTCAGTCATTTTAGGATGATCCCAACAGGTTGTCTGTGTTTGATGGCTGGGGGAAAAAAGGTAATATATTTAAATTAAAGAACATACAAAATAATATAGGTCACATAGAACGTATGCAAATAGAATGTTTACTCTAAGTTTTTAAAATACATGCAAAATGATCCCCATGATGGATCATTCTGAAACCCGATGTCCAGTTATTACTTAACATTTGAAACAGCAATAATAAATTTTTATTTGAGCAATTATACTGTGAAAATATGAGTAAAAAATGTTGTTGTATCTCTTTCGAAAAGATTTACCACTACAAATTAAAACCCAGATATGAAGTGTGACCCTCGGGCCGCAGGCTTGATGCAGCCAGATCAATGTAGTTTCCAGAATAATTCTTCTTGTGTTAGGCAGTTATAGATCTTCATTCAGAATAAATCCTCCGAGAGCAGAAGTGCTGTAAAGAGTTGCTAAACTTTAGAAGTCCTAATGAAATTTCCAAAGAACTGAGAAATGAAGAGTTTAACTCTGAATAACATCTTCACCTCACCATCAGGTGAGGCTCTCTCCTCTTTAACCTCCAGTCTCTCCTTCCTTGGTGTAAATTAGCCCTTTTCCCCTGTGGGGGCTCACTCAGAGCCCTCAAATTGATATAAAGATTATTTCAAGCTAAAGACATCTGAGATTGAACAGATGTAGAAAGAAGTCTTTTCAGAGCTTCCTTTATCTGACTAAACGCAGCAACTTCTGGGAAACAAGGCTACCATAAATCCTCTCTCTGGGGGAGTTTCGTGGCTATGAAGAAGACAGAAGGACCACTTGCACCTGTATAAACAACATTATCACACACTTTCTTATCTCGTGTTTATTCTCCTGGAAGACCCATTTATCTTTCCTAAGAAACCTACTGCGTCTTCACAAAGGAGCCCTTTCTCCCCAGCTTCTTTCCCCTGCTACGTCGGGTACATATGCCCCCAATTCTCACCATCCCCTTGAGTAACTCATCACTGTATGTGCCTCGCACGCATAAACCACACTCTTCTCTGGCTAATCTGTCTTTTGTCAGCATCATTCACAGACCCCCAGAAACTAAACCTAAAAGGGTGGAGGAAAAGTTGTTTTTCCTCCCAACACCCTCTTCCTGCGTATCTGGATTCTCTACTCCCCTTCTGCGTGCATCTCTTGCCAATGTGACTTTGTGCTCCTCTCAGCAATCAGCCTCCCTCAGTTAACCAGTCCTTTTTGATAGACATTGAACACTTTTTTCCTATGATGCTTATTCTTCACTTAAGAAGCAAGTTTTACATTTTCTCTTTCTCTGTAAATTCCAAAACTAAGTCACAGAACTCGGGAATAAGATGCTGGTAGAAGAAGTCCACACAGTGCTTAAATTAGGTTCCTTCTGTGTGTGTGTGTGTGTGTGTGTGTGTGTGAGGTAAACAGCTCCTAACTTCAATGGGTCAGTGTCCTTATATTTAAAAATAGTTTACTGTCTCTTTTCTAGGTCAGAATAGAGTAATAACATTTAATAGTACTCCAAAGACTTCTTGGATAACACTCAGTTCTTACAAAACTGTTTAGTAAGCTAAGTGAAATGGCACAGTACACGAGAGAGTGGTATTAAAATATTCAAGCAATCAAATTTAAGAGAGATTATTTTTTAATCTAGATAATATATCAAAAATTGGGACATGTCACTGGGAAAAGGACCNCTGTGTGTGTGTGTGTGTGTGTGTGTGTGTGAGGTAAACAGCTCCTAACTTCAATGGGTCAGTGTCCTTATATTTAAAAATAGTTTACTGTCTCTTTTCTAGGTCAGAATAGAGTAATAACATTTAATAGTACTCCAAAGACTTCTTGGATAACACTCAGTTCTTACAAAACTGTTTAGCAAGCTNGTTTAGTAAGCTAAGTGAAATGGCACAGTACACGAGAGAGTGGTATTAAAATATTCAAGCAATCAAATTTAAGAGAGATTATTATTTTTTTTTTTTAAAGATTTTTTATTTCTTTATTCGACAGAGATAGAGACAGCCAGCGAGAGAGGGAACACAAGCAGGGGGAGTGGGAGAGGAAGAAGCAGGCTCATAGAGGAAGAGCCTGATGTGGGGCTCGATCCCATAACACCGGGATCACGCCCTGAGCCAAAGGCAGATGCTTAACCGCTGTGCCACCCAGGTGCCCCAAGAGAGATTATTTTTTAATCTAGATAATATATCAAAAATTGGGACATGTCACTGGGAAAAGGAAATAATCACCGTTACATATGCATATATGACAGAACCCCCAAGAACTCATAAGCTGTTTTGAAAAATATTTAAAGCTTAGATATGAAATCGGGTACGTAAAAGGTCCTGGAAATTCCAAAAATCTCACAGAAATTAACATGCCTCAAATGTGAAGTTCTATCCCAGGAGGAGCTGGAAAGTTGTCTAGCTCCCATACCTGGTTGTTGACACCAATGCGAAGAAAAAATGTTTCCACCTTGTATTCTGCTACTGAACACCAACCAAACCATTCTACCATTTTACCCTCCAAGTTGTTCCAAAGACGACAGAGAAAGTACTGAAGCTGTCTGACCTAAAATTCTTACTATTCATAGTGTAGCCCAGACCTTGATAGAAATGCAGAATGTCCAACCTCTACTCCTTCTATTGAACTAGAATCTTCAGTTTAACGAAATCCCATGGGATTGATATGCACGTTCACGTGTGAGAAGCGACTGACCTAAAAAGCTTCTAATGCATGAAGTAAAAAACAAAACAAAAACAAAAAAAATAAAGACCTTTCCAGATTTTGTTAATAAAACAACTTCCTCCCTACCATCCATAAGAATTAAAGAAGGATTTGCTGGAAATAAGAATATAATTT
>NW_023254602.1:0-1283 GCF_002007445.2 Ailuropoda melanoleuca | reverse complement strand
TGGTGTAGGAATGTGAGGCCTCACGCACGCACCTACACACACACCTGTTTTACTCTAGAAACACTGCTCTTCTCTATGTGAGGAACAAAATGGGGCCTTGATTCTGAACTAGGTTTTTCCCCTCCTTCCTCACACAGGGAGACGGGCTCCTTCGTCTCGACGGATTTGTATCTTGTTCGGTACTGACCAGACCAGCTATGGTAAGACGCTCTCTAGAACCAGGATTGGGCTTTATTCACTGTTATAGTCACAACAGAGGCTTATGGTAATGAGTCCAAGAGTATCTCCGATGTTCCTCTTCATTCGAGAAATAATCGATGCAGGTCCCTCAGTGATGGGTCCCTTGGGACTCAGGATCGGGACTAGTACAGACGCTGTCCTTTCTCTGGGTCCTTTTGTAACCGGTCTACACTGCTCCTCAGACTGTGCCGGTGCTCCCAGGAGGAGGCCTGGTTCTTGTCTGGATATGGAGGTGTGAAGATTGTGTTTTCCCAGGCACACCTCAGAGACAAGGTAGTTACCACCTCTAGGAACATTTTTCTTCTGGAGTGACTGAGTATCTTCCACCCAGGCTCTCCGGGACTCACTCCCTGAGGGTGGGCTCACCATGTCCTGAGGACTATAGGTTCCCCAACTGTGCAGGGGCTGGTCTCCTTGTGAGCAAAGCCATTACCGCCGCTAGATCCTTGCCCTCGCCCCTGGAGTCTTTGTGCGGGGACACGAGCGCTCAGTGCTGACCTCCTCCTCTCCTGACCAGGTACCAAAAGTGTCAGCAGCCCTCAGATGCTGAGGGTGAACGATTGTGTTGTCGACCTAGAGGAAAGACCCAATTGTAATCGTTTCACCTTGAGTTTGCGAATATGTTTATTTTGTCACAACAACTCTTACTTCTCAATTTTTTCATTTTTTATAAGTAGTCTCCACAGAGAGGGTGCAGCCCCACGTGGGGCTTGTACTCACTATCTGAGATCAAGGCATGAGCTGAGAGTAAGAATCTCACCCTTAAGGGCCTGAGCCCCCCAGGCACCCCTATTGTTCCAATTTTACTGAAACTACTGAACACTTGTTAGGCTCGTAGTTGCTGAGCGGGGCACGGGGAACCCGCTGATTCTGTCTCTCTGGCGAAACTTCCAACAAAAAACCAATGACTTGGAGTAGTTCCTTCAGTCCGCGTCCTTCTATGAGGCATCTCAGTGTGGTCATGTACCTGGTGCTCAGAATGCGGGGGCTGAGACCCAGGCCGTGACGTCAGGGAGAAACAGCCTTCTGGCCTCTCCTTAGTC
>NW_023254601.1:0-3288 GCF_002007445.2 Ailuropoda melanoleuca | reverse complement strand
CCAGAATCTGTGTGACATGATGTAAAAAATAGTCTTTGCAAATATAATTAAAATATAAGTGAAGATGAGGTCCTATTGGAGTAGAGTGAGCCCTTAATCTATTAAGCTAAGGGGACTATTAACCTTATAAGAAAAGAAAAAACACAGAGACCGACATGCACAAAAGGAAGGTAATGTGGAGAGACACGGGAGGAATGCCAAGTCAGGAGGGAGACAGAGATGGGGAAGAGGCATCTACAAGCCAAGGAAAACCAAAGATTGCAGGAAACAGCAGCAGCTAGAGGAGACGCATGGAACAATTCTCCCCTACAGCCTTCAGAGGCAGCATGGCCCTGCTGCCATCTTGATTTCAAATTTTTCTGTTGTGTTAAGCCATCCAATTGGTGGCATATTGTCAGGCAGCCCTAGGAAACTAATACAGAGCCACTGAGCTTTTCTTCTTCCCCCCTGTTTCCACCCTGATGGACAACATCTGCCTCCCTCTGCTTTTCCCACCTACTTTTAAAACCCTGTCCGCCCAGCCAAGTGGCTCTTTCTCCAGAAACCTCCTTGAACTTTCAAGCCTGCTTTGATCTCTAACCTCCCTTGAACTAGTCATCTGTGCTCATGTACACATCTTTCTTCCTCAACTGGCCTCAAGTTCCTTGAGTATTGAAACTGTGTTTTATTCTTCTCTTGATTCAGGGCGAACAGGCAGTATATATTCAATCCTTGATCTGATAGTGTTAAAAGGTTACTAATTTCAAGAAATGATGACTCCTCTGTGACTCTTCATTAGGCATTCCAAGGTATGTTCAATGTCTCTAAGCTAATACGACTAAAGAAAATCTATTAAAAGGGCACTAACTCTTTACTGTGTTTCAAAAGTAAAATGGATTCCTTATTATTTTCTGTTGGTTTTTTTTTTTGATGTGAAATTCAAGGTAGGATAATCACTAGAAAGTTTACTATTACAAACGGTAACTTAAATGCTAAAGTGTGATTCATGAGAGCCAAATGTAAATTACCAGAAATACATTTCTTTTATTATAAAACAGTACCTCATTTTTTTATAATCTGCAGGAAAAGGAATCTAAAATAATGATGAAAGGACAACATTAATGGAACTCCAACAGGCAACTGATTTAGAAAGTCTAAGAAAGTACCCCATCAACTTAGAGATGTTATTGGAATAAGAGAACTGAGTGGACATTTATCAATAGACCAGTACTAATGACCATTGCATTTACCTAGATGTGGACTTTATTCTCACAACAGTATTTTAGGAGTACTGCAGATTCTAGAATCAAATAATCTTAGAGTCAGGAAGGACCTTGAAATTCAATATCATGTAATCTCTTACCCCATATAGAATCTCCTCCCCTTCTTCCCTGATTTGTCATCTAACCTGTGAATACAGCTGACAACAGGAAGCTACACTGAGGGCCCCTGGAATATGTTCCAACCAGTGCATCCTAGAGAAGAACTCCTCCAGAGAGACCCCTCAATTCTACTTCCTTGCCCTCGGTTTTAAGTGTCAACAGGAAGATTTCACATCAGAAAAGAAAGATGAGGGGTGCCTGGGTGGCTCAGACGGTTGGGCATCTGCCTTCAGCTCCGGTCATGATCCTGGGGTCCTAGGATTGAGCCCCATGTTGGGCTCTGTGCTCAGTGGGAGTCTGCTTCTCTCTCTCTCCCTCTGCCCCTCCCCCTTGTGCTCTCTCCGACTCTCTCAAATACATAAATAAAACAGGAAAGGCAAGACAAGGCAGGGAAATGGAAATGGAAAGGGAAAGGGAACGGGAACGGGAAAGAAAAGGAGACTGGTAATTCTTTACCTAACTGGTATCACCAGTCAGGTTAAGCCTCTCTTTGCAGGAACCCTAAATCCTCAGAACCACCTCTCAGACAGATCATCCCAGCATTTCCTACCAAGTATCACCTATAAGATCAGATACCCCTGAAAACACCAAGGGTTTGCTCACTGCACCCAGCAATGACATATTTCACTCACACAAAAGCTTTGGGAGTAGAAGGGTAGGTTTTGGAATCCTAGAGCTTAAACTTAAAGGGTTTAAGGATAATTACTATTGGGCCATTGCAGAGTCATCCAGATATCTAACCAGCAAAGTAGTTTCTATCTTTTCATCTTAGAATGAGGCCTTAAGTAGGGTGGGTTATAAAGAAAAAACATAAGAGGCCCTGTATTCCTTTCCAATGCTGTATAACAAATTACCACACATTTAGCAGCTTAAAACAACCCATATTTATTATCTCTCTATTTCTGAGCAGAAGTCCAGGCACAGCTTAGCTGGGTCCTCTGCAAGGCTGCTACCAAGTTTACTCAGAGCTCACTTCTCCTCCGGACTCATGACTGACAGTAAATCTATTTCCAAACTCTTTCAAATTGTCACCAGAATTCATTTCTTTGTGGCTGTAACACTGAGGTCCCTGGCTTCTTGTTGGTTATTGACTGGAGGCCACTCTTAGCTCCTAAATGCTGCTCAGAGTTCTGCCACTTGGCCCTCTCCAGAGCCTTCTCAGAACATGGCAGACTGCTTTTTCAACGCCACCAAGAGGAAAAGAGCAAATCTGCTAGCAAGGAACTTATTTAACCTGATGTAATCAGTCATCACAGAGTGATACCCATCACCTTTGCCATATTCTATTTGTCAGAATATTAGTCACAGATCCCACCCATACCTAAGGATAGGGGTTTTTACAAGAGCTTCAACAACAGAAGTTGGGGTCATTGGGGATGGCCTTAAAGTCTACCAGAACCCCAAAAATCTGTGTTTTTAAAGCACCCCAGTGACTGAGGTTTAATCAGGCTTCAGAACTACTGTTATAAGATACAGTAAAGAAGGCAACACAAGGGGGGAGATTATTCTGTTGTTGTCATTTTCAACCTGGACTGCCCCTTAGAATCAACCACCGGTAGAGTGTTTTAAAATCTGACTGCAGGCTTCACCCCAGACCCATCAGATCAGAACATCTGGAAGTGGATGTGGTTTTGAAACACCACACAGGTGATTCCAGTGCAAGCAAAGCTAAGAACCTCAGTTTTACTGGAACAGTGGGGAGTCAGAGTCAGTCTTAATGGAAAAAGGTAATCTTTAGGGCAAGCTTTGAAAAACAAGTAGATGTTTTCTAGGTGAGACACAGGAGTGGCAAGTGATAAGGCAGGGACATTTGTAGTAATTTCATGAAGCTGGTGGATTCAGAGAAGGGAATGAATGCAGGAAGTAGCATTGGTAGGACTTTGTGCCAAATGTGACGTTAACAAAGAAGGAGGAATCTCAGATGACT
>NW_023254600.1:0-3189 GCF_002007445.2 Ailuropoda melanoleuca | reverse complement strand
CCTGCTTGTGTTCCCTCTCTCACTGGCTGTCTCTATTTCTGTCAAATAAATAAATAAAATCTTTAAAAAAATAAAAAATAAAAAAATAAAATGGGGCTAGGACGGGTCCTATAGCCAAGGAGCAATTCGTGATTCAGGGATGCAGATGAGAGAGGGGTGAGATCCAGAGGCTGAAGAAAGGCAACCGCCCCCGCTCGCCCTGACCCTGTTCACAGCCTCACAGGAGGGAGGACGGGATGTGAGGCAGATGGGAGCACGTTGAAGATGTGAAGATGATGGATGAATTTCTGGCCATCCAGAAAGCAAGCCACTTAGGGCAGTGCCTCAGAACATTTCATGTGGGATGAGTCACCCAATGACTTTGTTAAGATGCAGATCCCGATTCAGTAAGTCTGAGTGGGGCCTGAGCTTCCACGTTTGTGCCAAACTCCCTGGCAAGGCCTGCACTGTTGGTCCAGGACTACCTTTTAAGTAGGAAGGGACGTAGGAAGCACGTAGGATTTGTGGGCAGTGTGTAGGGACCTTGAGGTTTGTGGCCATCGACTGAAGTGCGAATAGTCATGCCAGCCAGTGCTCCTCTCTCACTGCTTGGGTACAGGCATGGAGTAAAGGGGATAGTTGGGTCTCCTCAAGGCTGAAGACAGAGCCAAGGAGTTAGTGATATTTATGAGGAAGCACTTTTCATTTAATCTATGCGGGGCCCAGCAGGAAGCGAAAAACAGCTGTGACAGGTGATGAAAACAATGACAGGGCCACTGAATTGCTGGCAGTAGCTCGATAGAGACGAGGTGGTCAGGAAGGGAGGGGCTTCAAACTGAGATTTAGAGGGGATGACAAGGTCAAGCATCGGACTCCAGAGTGGCAAGGTGAAGATCATCTGGGGTGAGGAGGTCAAGAAACAGAGAGGCCAAGGTGTAAGACGGATCATTCCCCAGATAGTGACAGAACTGATTGCTGGAAATGAAGACCGTGAGCCCAATACTCAAGTCATTAAGGAGGAAGGAGTAATAAAGAGGCTGGCAGGTGAGAGCAGGTTTTTTGTCTGATGGTGTGAACTTCGAAGGAGCTTTGTGCCAGACTCTGCCAGGTGCTGGGGATAGGAGACAGGCACAGTCCCTCTACTAAGTGCAATGGGAAGTCAGGGAGGGTTTCAGACAAGTGTTACAGACAGAGTGCGCACCCTCCCTCATCCTATGTTAAACTCTAAAAACGCAAGATGATGGTATTTGGAGGTAGGACAGGTGCCTGGGGAAGGTAATACTCTTTACAAAACATATTTACCACATGCCACATGCCATTGTCGTAATTACACCCCTCAATTTCACGTGCCCAGTAGGCATCCCAGCCTCATTTGGCAGCCGAGGACACCAGGCTTGGAGACCAGTGATGGGCAAAGCCAGCCCTTGCTTCTTGTTCTGCCTCCCTCTGAACACTGTACTCTCCCTGCTCTGCAGCTTTGATGGGCACCAAGGCTGGGGGGAGGGTACTCAGCCAGAAATGGGGAGAAGGAAAGGGTGCCAAGGCCTGAAGATCAGATTCCGTCAGCTTGACCCAAGGCACAGGAATTGTTCTGTACACTTTCTGCTCTTTTATTATGACTTCCATTTACAAGCACCTTTCAAGTGTCTTTACTCTCCATGACACTGGATAATATTTACTTAGATATTTGTGATGGCATGTTTGAACAAAGATGTCGGAAGAACAAAGGGCCCCAGGAGGGCCTCCCTGTGTCTACTAACCTAGAGAACAAATGCGCAAGGGGTGGGGGTGGGGAGGCTGTCTCAACCCGAGGTCTCTTTTCCAGGGGTCTCAATACAGTATACCTTGCGCAAGGACAGCAGTTATGTCCTGTGAACTTTGGTGTGGGCAGGTGAGATAGTAGAGGAGTTTCGAGGCTGCTGCAGTTGACACCAGCTTAGGTCATGAGAGACTGGCAGAGCAGAAAAGGAGCCCATGTTCCTTATTTTACAAACACACAAGCCAATGGCCTCGTCCACAGGCTCAGCATCGGTTAGCACAACAGAGAGGACACGAATCCCTGCCTCCCAGCTATTCCTCTAATCTCTCTAATCCTCTTAAAAAGAATTGCTACAAAACCAAACAACAAAAACTGCAGAGAGAACTGGCATCTTTTGGATGAGCATGGCCTTCATCAAAGAGAGTTTTTTCAACCTGCTCGTGGAACCATTTCTCCCATGAATCACAAATGTCCTGTGGGCAAAACCCTGGCCAGGTACACCTATCCATGGCTTTGCACTGTGGACTCTGAACTGTCAGCAGGATGGATGGATGGATGGATGGATGATGGGTGGGTGGATGGATGGGTGGATGGTTGGGTGGGTGGTTGGATGGATAAGTGAATGCATGGATGACTGCAGGAAGAAGTTGGAGAATATTACCTGGACAGACTCAGAGTACAAATTCTGTGACATAAAACATTAGAATTAACATTGGTTAGTTTTTCTGTTACAGAAGACTATGTCTTGGTGCAAAAACTCTGCTGTTGCCTAGCAGTGTAGACGTGAGCAGTCAATTAATTACATATACTTACTACTGTTTTTTTAATGTGCCCTGACTCCCTCAATGGAGAGGCAGTAAATAATTAAAACACTTGCTCCTAAACTGAACTAAATACTCCTTTGGAGCCGCTGTGAAAATCAACCATCCTGAGGGATAGAGAAGGGGAGAAAAGAATGAAAAGGAATTAACCCTTAGCACCTTCCCTTTTAGAATACATCAAGCAGTAAAAAATCACCAGGGGACACCAAGAGTGCTACAGATGAGTATGTATGTCAGAGCAGCGGCAGGTTCTCGGGAGAAAAAGGAAAGAATCAATAAAGGCCGTGTTAGCTCTCTTGCCCCTGGGGTCTTCTGCTGGGCGCATGACTAGGTTTGCAAGTCACTAGGCTTGTCTGTGGAGGACTGGATCCAAAGGTGTTTTGCTGCTTTTGGAATAAAGCAGACCTGGGTGCTATTTCTTTAGTTGTGTGATCCTCGACTAGTTTACTTAACCTCCCTGAGCCTTAATTTCCTCATTTGTGCTTAAGAACAAGACTGTCCAGGGTAAGTGATGTAGCACCTGGGTGTTAGGGGGCTCTCAGTGAAGCACTCACACTGTGGGTCTTCCCTCTCCCCGCGTTGCTGCAGGAAGCGGCCACAGGGAGGAAGGACGACTGCCTGAGGGCCCCC
>NW_023254599.1:0-3157 GCF_002007445.2 Ailuropoda melanoleuca | reverse complement strand
CGCCGGGATCACGCCCTGAGCCGAAGGCAGACGCTTAACCGCTGTGCCACCCAGGCGCCCCAAGATTCCATTCTATAATTTTTAAATCAAATGCTATCATTGGGTACTGTTTACCATTACAGAGAATAACAAGGCATGGTAGAAAGGAAATGAGCAGCAAGAGAGGCAGGTGTGACACCACCTGTGTGATTTGGGGCAAGGCATTTCTCCTCGCTGGCCTTCCGTTTTCTCATTTGTTTAACAAATACTACAATACCCATCTCTCTGATTTGTCATGAAGATCAGAGACAATTACATGAGTCAGCTAGTGTGCCAGCGCTCACATAGCAGATTCATCACACAGTAGCTACAAAGGGGTGGGGGTGGTAGGTTATCGTACAGAACGCTATTTCTGCATCCCAGAATTTTTCTCAAATGATAACAATCCTGAAGTGGGGGACTGTTGGTTCAAAAAATAGATTGTGTTTTAGAGGGCACCTGGGTGGCTCTGTGGGTTAAGCATCTGCCTTCAGCTCAGGTTATGATCCCGGAGTCCTGGGATCGAGTCCTGCATCAGGCTCTCTGCTCAGCTGGGAGCTGCTTCTCCCTCAGCCCTTCACCCTTCTCGTGCTCTCTCTCAAATAAATAAATAAAATCTTAAAAAAAATGTTTTTTAGATTCTTAATACACACTTGGTAGGACTTATTACTGACATTTTTCAAATTAAGAGCCAAGGCTCAAAGAAGTGACACAGTTCAGCTAGAGTTTTAGCCCTCGAAAATGGCAGAGACCAGATGAAGCCCGTGTTTTCTAACTTCTGGTCTTGGGCAATTTCTACCAAATGTCATAGACCCAGAACTCTAATCCTTGCAGTGTGAGAAACTGAATTAAAACCCTTTGTGAAAATCAGCTGTATAAACTCATTAGACGTTACAATATCATTGTTCATTCTGACCTGTTTTTCCCTCAGTCAACTTTTATGGGCACATGACCAGGGAGAAGATGTGGTAAAAAGTCATCAGCGTTGGTCAGGGAATCAGGAATTCCTCCCAGCCTCGTCATTTACTCATGTTATCTTGACAGAACATCAATATATCTGGGTGACAATTAACTTATCTGTAAAATGAGAAGAACTCCGGATGATTCCAGAAGGTCACTTCTTGCTTAAAGTCCTATCATTAAGTAAAGTGATGGGGACCAATCTGGGTAATCAAGACCAAAACAATCTTCCTAGGTACCTTTTACTAAATGTTATGTCACAATTGAATTAACGGTGACAAAGTTATGTACATTCATGCACATTTTCTTTCAAAATATCTTCGGGCACCAAAAGAACAACTCACGTGTGCATATCCCATAAGTCTTCATTAGAAGAGGGTGTTGAGAATTTGAAGTTGGGTCTACTCAGCTCTCCACTCAGTTTAAGAAAAGCATGTATTTGTGTGGTTAAAAATTAGAGAAGAGGCACTTGGGTGGTGCAGTCGGTTAAGCATCCAATTCTTGGTTTCGGCTCGGGTCATGATCTCAGGGTCGTGAGATCAAGCCCCACGCTAAGCCCCACATTGGGCTCCAGGCTCAATGCAGAGTCTGCTTGGGATTCTCTCTTCCTCTCCCTCTGCCCCTCCTGCTTGTGCTATCTCTATCTCTAAAATAAATAAATAAATCTTTAAAATCTTTAAAAAAAGATTAGGAGAAAAATAAAAATATGAAAGCCATGGGATTTGGGGGATGGCATAAGAGTAGAATTTTTCTTTCAATTACTCTCAATGTTGTTGATGCAATGCCAACAACAACAACAACTGCAACACTTCCTAAGATGCTGGTGGCAGATTCTGGCTTTGCAAACTTTGGTTTGAGGACTTTAAAAAAGTGAAGTCTTCTTTTTTTAAAAAATATTTTTGAAATTCGGATTAGTTTGATTCCGAGTGGGTAAACACAGTAGATGTGGGAGCCTTCATGGTGGGTCTCTGAAATTGGCCGGAATCCACAAATGGGAAGATTTGTGCACATAGTTAGAAGATTGCTGCATAAAAAAGTTTTTGAGATGTAGTAGCAAGGGAGCATCTGAGCCCTCTGTCAGAGGAGATAGCCACTGATCCCAACATTTCCCTCACTCCAATCTCCTTCTGTCTCTACAACCACGTGACATTAGAGGCCGTTAGTGTCAGCTGCTCTCCATGCCCCACCTCTGCCCTGATTCTGAAAGCACAAGGTAGCCTTCACATCCGTGGTTCTCAGCTGGGGGTGGTTGGCCCTTACACCCCCACCCCCACCCCAAGGGATATTTACCAATATCTGGAGACATCTGGGGTTGTCATAAACAATGTACAGGACAGCGCCCCACAGTAAAGAATGATTCAGCCCAAAGCGTCAGTGCTGAGGTTGAGAAACTGTGATTTAGGGATAGGAGAAGTGAAGCTAGGATGTGGGCTTCTGGCTCTAGTCCCCTGTGGCCTCTGTCATTTGCAAAGGGCACAGGAAGTAAGCAAAGGGTCATGAGTCAGTCCCGCAGCTCCACCCCAGTGACCTCTCAGCTCCTAGAAACCTAGTGCCCGAAGCCTGACCCAGACCAAGACTGACCTCACCGGAGTCTGCCCACCCATGGACACGGGGAGCTGGACCTTGCCCCGAAACAGTGCCTGTGACATACATTCCTGCTTCTTCGTGTGCGCCGCCCTTTCTGGAACACCTGTTTCTCACTACAGTAAGCTTCCTGCAAAACCAGTTTCTCAAGCTGGACCCAGCCCCGCCACTTCCAAATCTCTCTTCCTCGATCCTGTGAATGCAGAGTCACAAGAAGGCACGCAGGCCAGGCCCAGCCCTAGGTGAGGGGAAATCGGCCGAGAGGAGACGCTATCAGACATGCTCATAAAATGATCAAGCCATAATGAGGAAGTGCAGCTAGCACTGGCAGAAAACCGCACCCAAGGGACCGCAGGGACACAGCAGTTGCGCGATCTCAGTCCTGAGAATTGGCTTGTCGCACCGCGAAGGGAGCGATGAAGAGGAAGCAGAGAGCGTGGGACCAGAGAAGAAAAGCGTTCACCGAAAGGATAAAATAATGTCCATGCCTTGAGAACCAAGAAAGGGAACTAATTACCTGACCACAGCTTGGGGAAAATATTTCTTACACCATCTGGCTCCTCTTTTTTTTTTTTTTTTTTTTTTAATTTAAACC
>NW_023254598.1:0-6182 GCF_002007445.2 Ailuropoda melanoleuca | reverse complement strand
TTTATTGCTCCCTCTCAACAGACACACACATCCCTTGTGTTCTAGACTCTTCCAAAGGAAAACTCAGACATTTATTATACCACCCCTAAATAGTTCAGTATGTATCTGTAATAGGCTTTTAAAGAAACTTAAACACATTTTCCCACCTTAACAAAATACCGTTTTCACACCTTAAGATAATTCTTTAATAACCTGTGATAGTCTGTACGTTTTCCCCAACTGTCTTGAAAATGTGGTGTTTTTTTTATTGTTTTGTATCAATCGAGATCAAAGGAAGAGTACATGTTACATGTACTTTGGGACTGATAAATTTCTTAAGTCTCCATATCCAACAATAACCCTCCCCTTTCCCTTTCTTTCCAAGCTACGTTGAAGAATGTGGGCNGTCTCCATATCCAACAATAACCCTCCCCTTTCCCTTTCTTTCCAAGCTACGTTGAAGAATGTGGGCCATTTGGAGAATTTCATACATTCTGACTATATTCTTCTAATCCACTTATTTGTTATAAAGTGCTAGTTAGAAGTAGAGGCTTGATTCTAGTTTCCTTTGTAATCAGACTTTGTCTTTTATGAAACATGGAATTCTTATGATCTTTTAGCACATGGAATTTTTTAAATGGTCTTCAGGATTTTAGAGAGCATCAATAAGTTTATCATTTTTAGATAATTAACATAAGCCATCAGTTAATAACTAATAAAATTTCAGACACACTATATTGTACTTTGTCAGATGTTGGTAGGCATTAGGTCACCAACTAAAGCACTAGTTAGAATGCGTAATTACTGGAGCAATGGCTAAAGATAGCTTAATAGTAACACAATAAAGCATTGGAATCTTTACACAGATATCCAATGATAATAGCCAAAATTGAACTTTAATGAGCTTTTTACTAAGTGCTAGATATTATGCTAAGCTCTTCATAGGTATGCTTTCACTTATCTTTGTATGACTGGTACNACTTTAATGAGCTTTTTACTAAGTGCTAGATATTATGCTAAGCTCTTCATAGGTATGCTTTCACTTATCTTTATATGACTGGTACACTGACTGGGCTAACTTTGATGGGAAACAAATAGGAAATGGCTTTATTTTCTTCTTCTATTGTCTTTATTTTTTTTTTTAAGATTTTATTTATTTGACAGATATAGANTGGGCTAACTTTGATGGGAAACAAATAGGAAATGGCTTTATTTTCTTCTTCTATTGTCTTTATTTTTTTTTTAAAGATTTTATTTATTTGACAAAGATAGAGACAGNAGAGGGAACACAAGCAGGGGGAGTGGGAGAGGAAGAAGCAGGCTCACAGCAGAGGAGCCTGATGTGGGACTCGATCCCATAACACCAGGATCACGCCCTGAGCCGAAGGCAGAGGCCCAACCGCTGTGCCACCCAGGCGCCCCTCTATTGTCTTTAAACATGATTTGTCTTTCCCTTCTCTGCTGCTCCATGACATTTCCTGCAAATCCTATTCTTTTCCTGTCACTTGATTATAAAAATAAATCACATTATGATCCACTTCCAAGCATTTCCCCTGTAGTGGGGAAAGGAGACAGGAGGTGGACCTCCTCCTCTTCTCACTGTTTCTGGTTTCCTTCCTACTCCAGGATGTTGGGGAGGGACAGAGGGAAGGGGCCAGACTTTTTACATGACTAGTGCTGCTGTGATCCACCCATGGGTACCCTCTGGATGGAGCATTCACAGGTGTTCTCTTTTTCTCAGTGTATATTTGTTGGTTGTTTGGAAGTCCTATAAGGATATCTATATTGTACAGTTCTCTGACATAGGTGACCCGTTTAGCTCTTGCTTAGCTCACTATCTTGCATTTTCTTTCTGCTGCAGTACCCAGTAGTCTCTTGTAGCATCNCAGTTCTCTGACATAGGTGACCCGTTTAGCTCTTGCTTAGCTCACTATCTTGCATTTTCTTTCTGCTGCAGTCCCCAGTAGTCTCTTGTAGCANCAGTTCTCTGACATAGGTGACCCGTTTAGCTCTTGCTTAGCTCACTATCTTGCATTTTCTTTCTGCTGCAGTACCCAGTAGTCTCTTGTAGCATCTATTGGGCCCAGAGGAGATTCACAACAGAAAATAATGCCTTCACTTTCACCCTTTTTCCTTGCTCATTCATCGTGGGCTTCTCTAGCCAGTCTCCTGCTTTCCAGATTCTCAAGGTGAGAATAAGCCTCAGCCTCTCTATTCACATGCAACCCCAAACCCCAAGGGACACGTTTTAGACTTACCCAAGAGCTCTTACCTTTCTACCACCTCACTCTGATGCACAGCCTGTGAGTTTCCACAGCTCCATATGTCTTTAACAGGGGAGTAACCCACCAGTATCTCCTTGGAAGTCACACCCAATTTCTGTGACCAGTTTCCTTGGAGCACCTCTCACATGGCTTTGGGGCAGAGTTGTCCCCTCATCAGGAGGAAGGGAAACATTGCTACTATGCTTGAAAATCCTTAACTTTCCTCCCTCCCAAAAATCTCCTATCTTTCTTATTATGTAGACTGGGTGGGGTGAAGATCAAAAGACTACTCCAGGCTTTGGAAACCTTTGGGTACAGATGGCATCTGTTTGCTCTTTTGCCATAATTTCTTTAGAAATTAGAGGTGCTTTGTGCCTATTGTCCTCAATTTTGAGGCTTAATAAAAAATTCTGCAACTGCAGGAAAAGATATCGTCTGCTTCTTGACACACTTACAACAACGNATCTGTTTGCTCTTTTGCCATAATTTCTTTAGAAATTAGAGGTGCTTTGTGCCTATTGTCCTCAATTTTGAGCTTAATAAAAAATTCTGCAACTGCAGGAAAAGATATCGTCTGCTTCTTGACATACTTACAACAACACAGTGAGAAGAGTGGCATTATCTCTTTATTTGTCCAAGGTAGAAAGTAATGGACTTTGAAATCAACCCTAGGTCTAGCTGCCTCCAAAGCCTGTGCTCTTTTTTTCCTTTTTTAAAGATTTTATTTATTTGTCAGAGGGAGACAGAGACAGAGAGAGAGCACAAGCAGGGGAGCTGCAGGCAGAGGGGGAAGCAGGCTCCTCACCGAGCAAGGAGCCCAATGATGTGGGACTGGATCCCAGGTTCATGGGATCATGACCCAAGCCCAAGACAGATGCTTAACCGACTGAGCCATCCAGGCATCCCAGCCTGTGGTCTTAACTGGTATACTAAACTGCATCCTGATTGCCTACGGCTTCCAGCCATGTGAACTAGTACTGAATTGGCTAAATGTTCTTTTTTTTTTTTCCTCAATATGAAGTCCTTTTGGTCTTCAGATAACTTTGGATATCTTATACTTCAGATGAAGAGAATGTCAAAAGCAAGGTTGTTGATTGACTCTTTTAAAGGATGAGCCAATTACAGTTCTTTCTGCTTTACGCTAGAAATTCCTAGCTAAGAATTTCATGGCAAAAACATAAATTACATAAACAGAACTGAATTCAGTGGTGTGCTTCTGTTTTCCAGTGAAACATGGGAAGAATGTGCCCAAAGGGAAACCTGGGAAGAAACAGCTCTTCACCTGAAAAATGTTCGCTTTGCCTCAGTTACAAATTCCTTTGTTGAGAAAGAAAATTACCATTATGTGACCATACTAATGAAAGGAGAGGTGGATATGACTCATAACCCAGAACCAAAGAACACAGAGCCTGAGAAAAATGAAGGTAGGAGAATTATATATAACCATGCATCTTCTTAGAGAGCTCTATCATCGGAGTGTTGCAATATGTGGCCTTGGGAAGGGAATTAGTGTCTCTTCGTACAGAAATGTAAATATACTTAAATCCTGGAGACGTAAGGACAGGGCAGGAAAGAGAACTGGCTCCGGAGCCATTACGACTTAATTTGCATCCTGGTTTTTCCACTTAGAGGTTTGTAACCTTGGGCAAGTTATTAAAGTCTCTGGGCCTCTTTTCTCCTCTGTGATAAGAGTAACCACCTCAGATGGGTTGTTGTAAGGATAAAATGAGTTAATACACATGAAGAACCAAGTGAACACGCTAAGTATTTAGTAAATCTTAGTTTCATTGTTAATGTTTGATTTTGCTTCAAACTGATTTTAAGCAAAACATTTACGGTGCCATTCTCAGTGTTCTCATGTGTAGAAAGGTATAAATGTCCTTGTATAGAGAGGGACTAACCAGATAAAACAGTTACCCTCTGTGTTGAGTCAAGTGCTCTGCAAGCTGTAAACAACTGATATTATTTACTGTGTGCTAAGCATTGTCTTAAGGGCTTTGCATGTATCACCTTTCTTCAAATTTCATAAAACTCTATGACAAAGAGTAAAATATCAAACTTATCAAATATATTATTTGCCGTATGAAACCTGATCCAAGTGGCCTCGTGTCCTGAACCTCCCCTGTAAACATGTTATTTATTCTCTAATATGGAAGAATCTTTTCATTCATTAAATAGTTCCTGAGTACTGTGTGCCCGTTACTGTTCTAGAAACTAAAGAAGCAGTGTGGGCAGAACACAGTCTCTGCCCTCTCAGACTTGACATTTTATTGGGGGGCAAGGGGAAGGCAAAAAATCGGCAGGTATTTTAAAATCATGGAAGGATAGTGGCACATGGGTGCTGCATCAGATAGGGTGGTCAGGGAGGGCTCTGAGGAGGGCGCATATATGCAGTGGCCTGGAGGAAGTGCTATTTCCAGAATGAATAAATCATCACTGAAGTAGTTTGCAGATTGAATTGATTGAATGAATAGACGGGCATGTTCCACCCAAAGGCCTGTTGAATCATATACGTTTTTTCCCCCCTAAAACAGATAACTATTGAAATCATGTAAAGCGAGCTAGCGAAGTCTGAGTTGTTTTTACTCACTACCCTCTGACACCAACTGTGTGGCTTTTCTCCTCACACCAAATAATTCTCCAGACATCAGCTGGGTGTCTTACCATTCAGTTGAATTCTTACAATGTCTGGAATTAGTACCAGATCCCAAAAGTTAAGGAGCTCAGTCCCTCAAGACTCCCCCACTTCAAATGCCAGTCACAAGTCCTAGCCTCCTGGATTTCTGACTGCCTGGCTATAAATCGGGCTTCCCACAATCTCCTCATCAGGTTCAGTAATTTGCTAGAATGGCCTTCAGAACGCAGGAAAACACTTGCCTTACATTACCAGTTTATGATAAAGGAAAGGACTCAGGAACAACCAAGTGGAAGAGAGGCTCTGGGCCATGTAGGTGGGGGGAGGGAGGCGGAGCGTCCATACTCTCAAGGACATTGACACCCTCCTGGCGACTTGATGTGTTCACCACCTGGGAAGCTCTCTGAATTCCCTTGTGTAGGGTTTTCATGGAGGCTCCTATGTAATGGGACTACTGCATATTATTATTGCTACAACTGATGAAATCATTGTCTGCTGGTGATTAACTCAATCTCCAGCTCCTCTCCTCTCACCTCAGGTGGGATGTGGGTGGTGGGAAGTCTTTCTGGTCACCAGCCCCCATCCTGAAGCTATCTAGGGACCTCCAGTGACCCATCAGCTTATTAGCATAAACTCAGGTATGGTTGAAAGGGGTTCATTATGGATAACAAAGTTGTTCCTCTCATCCCTATCACTTAGGAAATTACAAAGGTTTCAGGAACTCGGTGCCAGGAAACAGGGAGGAAGTCCAGATATATATTTCTTATATCACAGTAACACACACAGAAACACCCAGAAAGTATCCAGAGGCCTTCAGTTGGCCTAGGGTACGACTAAAATCTTTCATGCCTTAAGAAGGGAAAGCAGGAGAGGTAGGTGAGAAATATACCAGGTTCCTGGGGAGAGCTTTCTACAAGTTCTGCTCTCTCTCACATCCTAATATCCTGGATAAACTGAGGACTAGGAGAGAGGAGAGTCCAGGAAAATAACAGTGGGAACAAAACTCAGTAGTCTTAATATCCTGAAGCTGTGGGGAGGGACACTTGATTACTCAGCTTTTCAACATTAGATTGAAGTGTAAATGTGCATATTTCCACTTGAACACTTTTTGTAGGACTCAGTTTACTTTTTTTTCTTTACAAAGCAAAATACATTTCATATAGCTGAATTTTTAAAAATTAGTTTGAGGCTTCATTTATTCAGGTAATAAGCACAGATTATTGTCATCTAAAAGCAGAACCCTAAACTTGGAAGAAATGACCATTTCCTTATTTTTATCTCTGCTACAGGCAAAAAAAAAAAAA
>NW_023254597.1:0-3112 GCF_002007445.2 Ailuropoda melanoleuca | reverse complement strand
TGGTGGTAAATATTGCTTAATATATCAGTATAATTAATTGATTTTAAATTAAAAAAATATAAAACT
This sequence comes from Ailuropoda melanoleuca, assembly GCF_002007445.2. Lineage (NCBI taxonomy): Eukaryota > Metazoa > Chordata > Mammalia > Carnivora > Ursidae > Ailuropoda > Ailuropoda melanoleuca. The sequence continues at coordinate 3,046 of NW_023254597.1, read as the reverse complement.
TCCAACATTAGATCTAAAGAATATTCACCAGAACTCATTCTAAATCCACCCGATTCAGGAAGGAAACAACTGGCACTACATTAGCTGACGTGGGAGAGAGGAGTGTTCAGGGAGGAGCTGAGAGGCAGCGCTGCTGTTGGCCTCCTGGCTGATTGAAGCCCCCAGCAGTGGGCAAGCTCCAGCCCCTCTGAGGCCCAGGCTGAGGGCTCCGACAAGCAGGAATCCGCAGGGGTCATGGTCATGGATGGAAGAGGGGCTCAGCAGGGTGGGTGTGTGGGTGTGTCTCAGGCCCTGGGAAGATGACCTTGACCACTCGAATGCCCAAGGGTTGGATACACAAGCTCCTGAGGCCTGTTTGCTGCTCTGTGCTGAGGGTGTGATCTGTCAGCACACAGAGCCATGTCACCTGCGTGACGGGCAGGGCAGCTTGCAGGGGTCAGGTCCCCTGGACGGGGAGATAATGCAAAGGAGGGGGAACCGTCCGAGTCCCACAGACCTGGGCCGAGGGAGGAGCCGGTTGTCTCAGGTGTCATGGAACAGGAGTGGAAAGATGACCCTTTCTTTACCCCCACCCTTCCACTCAAGAAAGTCCTGTCATAAGATCTGCACCTCAAAAGTGGGCAGCTTCCTCCATTGCTCCCATTTTGCCCAAATAAGGATTTTTCTTTCTAGCACAATCACCGAAACTTGCCTGCCCCTTTTGCGGTGATAATTAAAACATAGGAAAGCAACAAAGTATATGTGAACTTATTTGCCATCTCTGCTTCATCTATGCACATGTTCCACAGGCCCATTTCCTCTACTTTATCATGTCCTTTTACTTCCTCAATCCCTTCCCTTGAGTCCATGGCAAGAGAGTTTCTGGAAGCGGACTCCTGCGGCCACTCCAACAGGGTGCACCCAGCTTTTCTGACTCCCAGCCCCGCTATCTTGGCGTTCAGGCTTGCTCAACATGTTAGGGCGCAGCTTGGCATTCAGAAACCAGGGCAGTGCCAGGAAAGTGGGTGAGAGGGGCTGCAGAGAGATCTTATGGACACTGACGATCCAATGGCCTTACCTGCCTGGATGAGACCCAGGTCCTTCAGGGTGAGAGTCGTGAAAGAGGGAATGGGCAAGAGCTACAAAACGAGCTTATGACTAAGAAAAGAGAGAGAAGTAAAAAGAGACTGAAAGAGGAAATAAATCCCATGGAGATTGCTACTCTCCATTTCTGAGACATGGGCTGGACTCAAAGCAGCTGCCCAGGACAGTGTCTGTGAGGGTGGAGATATTCTCTCTGCACTGTCCAGCATGGTGGCCACTGGCAGGTAGAGTTGACGGACACTTGAAATAGGGCTTGTTGATCTAGAAGTAGGCTCATGTGGCTGGTGGCCACCATGCTGGATACAGCAGCTCTAGAATCCCAGTGCTGAGGAAGAGCCACTGGTTTTCCTTGCAGAGCGGTTCACCGGCTTGGGCACATACACAGGTGCCCTGGGAACACTGAAAGAGGAAGGTCAGCACTCAGGTCCCAGAAAAGTTCCCAGCAGACAGCCCACTCGAAAATAGGTGAGGAACATGGTCCCGCAGAGCCTGGACTAGACACAGTCATAGCGGAAAGACCCTTCACTCTCTTCAGAAGCCCACCCTTGATGAGAGCCTGGGCAGGCACCTGCTCTGTCTGGGGCCCAACAGGCCTGAGCCAGTTACGAACGGATCCTTTTCACACCTGATCCAGATCCCAGTCCAGGAGTGCATTCACCTGACTTTGCCCAGGGCTGAAGACTGGCGATGAGGATGGCATGGTTGCTGCCCTTGCAGGGCTTGCCCATAGCCAGGATTCCCGTCCCTGTGAGTGGGAAGACCCACAGGGGAAGAGTCTGGGCCTGAGAATTCCAAAAGCCTTTTAGAGAAACTCCGACAGATGTCCTCCAGGCCATAAAGGGAGCCGCAAGGACCACTTGAGCTAGCTAGGCTCTGCTCCCATCTCTGCGGGCCTCGCCCTGCACTGAAGCCCGTGCCCTCCCCACTGCCACTGTACTAGAACGTGCTACGGCAGCTGCCCTAGCCCTTGAAACTGCCCTTCAGTGTGAATGCGTTTCTCGGCCGATCTTTGGAGACCTGACTTCACTTCTCTGCCTCTGGCCAACTTCTGTCAGTGAAATTGCTAAAGTCATGGAAGGAAGTACCTGTCGTGTCACACAGGTAGTTGGAGAAGACAAGAGAACAGAAGGAAGCTCTACTGCATTCTTGTAGGGAGACCCCCATATGGTGCTCATGCCAGCTGCAGGGGCATAGCTGGCCTCACCCCTACTCAGAGGAGCACAAATATCGGTGAAGGGACAGTCAGCCAGTCATGGCCGGGCTCAGGTGATGATACTCTCCCAAGTCTTCTGATCTTGAAACCTTAGACCCTTCATCTATCCCATGGTCTGATGTGCCTAGTGTCTTCCTTCTGCCCTCAGAAATCTGTTTCCTCAAAAGGTCCAGCCCTAAGCTCCCAGTGCTGCATTCAACCGTGGAGCCCACCAGGTAGCTGTCTCTTAATCCTTAGAGCCTCCCTGTTGATGGCATGAAAACTGTACTGTGGAGATTATGGATTTCTAGGAGTTTCTGGGGTAAGTGACATTTTTCAATCCAGTAGTCTCAGATTTTGTTTCATGGAGGAAAATATGGACACTGACAGGGCAAACAAAGTGCACTGAAATGTAACATATTTCATACACACATGATCTAGAAGGAAAATGCAAACCATAATTTGTCTCATTTTATGTTTATATTTACTCAAAATGACGACCTAGGCTTGTTTCCCTCCAAAGGTGCACATAAGACAGCAAGAGCCGTTTTTAACAGATCAGTTCAACAGGAACCTAAGCGGTGATTTTCCTCTCCCATTGCTGAGCTTTTCTTCCTCCACCTTACAACAAATGGCCTATTCTTTCATCCTCTTTGGAAGGAAGCCAGGTGCCCACCTTAATGCTCAGTCCCTGAAGAACATTTTTTGCTTCTTTTTTTATATTACAGAGTCTTTTGCTTATCACACAGACACCATGGCTGGCACAGGTAA
>NW_023254596.1:0-2999 GCF_002007445.2 Ailuropoda melanoleuca | reverse complement strand
TGTGTGTGTGTGTGTGTGTGTGTGTGTGAGGGAGAGAGAGAGAGAGAGATCTCCTGACTTTAAAATGTTGGCTTTTATTTGTAAAACCATTCAATGCCAGACAAAAAGCATTTGCCAACAGCCGGGTTGCAAGCATCTGTTGGGAAAATTTCATTTTTTCCTTAAAAAAAAATTATGTTTCTACTTCCCATTCATGAGGATGGCTATCATCAAAAAATTGGAAAATAGCCAGTGGTGGCCAGGATGTAGAGAAATCAGAAAACTTGTGTGTTGTTGGTTGGAATGTAAAATGATACAGCCACTTGGAAAACTGTTTGGCAGTTCCTCAAAAAGTTACATTGCATAGAACTACTATATGATCCAGCAATTCCATTTCTAGGTGTATACTCAAAGCAGTTAAAAGCAGGAACTCAGATACTTACATATTCATTGTTCATAGCAGCATTATTCACAACAGCCAAAAGGTAGAAATAGTCTAAATGCCCATCACCAATGGATAAACAGGGGGAACATGGAATATCATTCAGCCTTCAAAAGCCATGACATTCAGACACGTTACAACAAGGATGAACCCTGAAGACATTATGGTAAGTGAAATAAACCAAACTCAAAAGGACAAATATTGTATGATTCCATTTATCTGAGGTACCCAGAATAGGCAAATTCATAGGGACAGAAAGCAGAATACAGAGCACTGGGGACTGGGGAGAAGCAATGAGGAATCATTATTTAATGGGTACAGAATGTCAGTTTGGAAAGATGAAATAGTCCTGAAAATGTATAGTGGTGATGGTTGTACATCTTGTGAATATATTAATGCCACTGAACCATACAGTTAAAATGGTAAATTTTATGTTATTGTACATATTTTTCTAAAGCATAGCTAACATTTATTGACTGTCTGTATGTGCCAGGAACTATTCTGAGTGCTGTTTGTTCTCACTATAACCCTCTGAGGTGCTGTTATTATCATCCCAATTTACAGATGAAGAAACAGAGGCACAGTATGTCAAGCACCTCTTCCAGGTCGTACCAGGCCGGCGTCAGAGTCAGGTTCAACCCTTGGCCCTTAACTGTGATGAACACTGTCTCTGCTCAATCTAAGTAATCATCTCAGTAGAGAACCCATCTGAGTGTAACTCAAATGTCACAAATCCTGCCTCTGCTCCTTGCTGACAGTGTGGGCTTGACAAATTACTTGTGCACTTTACCTCCAAAATGTCCCAGATTTGTTCATGTCTCTGTATCTCCACTTCTGTCAGCCTCTCTAGCTTCTCCTTCAGCAGCAGGCTCGTAAATGGGCTCTGGGCCTCTACCATTTACCCCATCATCTGTTCTCTACAGAGCAGAAAAATAATATAACATTATTTTGGAAAAATAACATAATACTATTATTAGTTATTGGCTTAATCACCTCTACGTGACAAATTTTGGAAAATAAATTTGTATTAGTTAATGATTAACCTCTATAATATTGTTTCTTTACATTTTTTGGCTACATAGTCTTTAATCACTTGTTTATATGATGACAGTATTTGAATTGTCATTTTTATAGAGAAAAGAGAAAGATATTTTGGTCTTTTCTCTAGCATAATTGATCAAAATTTGCTTTTTATTATCAATAAATTAAAAAAGTTTCCTTCAGCTTCGCAACTCATGATTCCTAATGCCTCACAAATGTTTAGGTTTGTTATACAATTTGGGAGAAACTCTATCTAAAGTTTCTTCATATGTGCACTGTAAGATTTCAGGGCATGATCAAGCATGTTCCTCACAGGAGAGAACCTTCTGGTCAACAGAATCAAATTCTCCACCCACAGTTTTCATCTTGATGACCACACTATTCCACAGATTAGCTTCTGGTGCTGTATTTCAAGACTTGCTTCTCTTTTAGTACCCATATACTTCTGGTGGTGGGCACCGTAAACACATTCATGAAGAAATATGACCTCTGGCCCTGCCTCTTCGTGTCAGAGTATCAGGCAAGTTGGCACGGGGTATGGCTGGAGAAAGCCTGGAGCCACTCCTACATCTGGACAGCTCACAGTAACTTTATATATGAAATGACTGTGAACCACATAGATACCTCCCAAGATCCCCCAACTCAACTTCTCCTTAGCCAAATCCCCAAAGTGCCTGTGGCCACTCCAACACCACCCAGCACAGGGGAAGCATGACAGAGGGGAAGTTGGGAGTGGAAAAGACATAGCCATTAACCAGTTGTGGTTTAAATGCTAATTTTTGTAAATTTTATGAAAACACATGACCATGCGAATATGTTGCAAGAGTCTTTGCCAGGATTTAGAAGGACCTATGCAAATGAGGGGCCCAGAGACTTTAAAACCACTTATTCAATGAACTAAATAACTGAGTGAATGAATAAATGAATTTAATAAGTTGAAAAGGTGAAGGAGTATCCTAGGTATTAGAATTTTCTAGTAGATGGACTTGCAAAGATCTGACCAAACCAGCATGATAATCCAGTCTCTGGACCCCAGTTCAATTCCCACTCCATAGAATCATGCTTCAGCTGTTAATGATGCCCAGAAAGTCTCAAAACCAACAAGTGTAGTTCTAACAATTACTGTTCCTTCAAATTGAAGTTAAAAAAAAAAAACTCTATTGTATACAAGCTTTTCACTCTGTAAATTCTTAATTTGAGATTGTCAAGTAAACACGCCATGAACCTATGAGTTATCTTGCCAAAAGTACTGAACATGAATCTGATCAAGCTTCTAGACCAAACTACCAATTTACCAGAAATTTTGAGAACAGAGGGTATATTCAGCAACACCACAGGGATATATCTGCAAAATCCAGCCTGTGGGAAATGCTACAGGACACATAACCCAACATCAACATATAAATCACAAAGAAGGAAAAAGGGACGGCTAAGGAAGAAAAATACATTTAAAAATATTTGAAAGTCTTACAATTAACTGTGATGTATGGACTTTATGTTATAAAAACCATTTTGACATGGATGAGACAATTAGAAT
>NW_023254595.1:0-2846 GCF_002007445.2 Ailuropoda melanoleuca | reverse complement strand
CGTATAGGAGAGAAAAGCCAGCCCCCACTGCACAGCCTCCAATGTCTTCTGAATCAACCAACATCTGAGAAGCATTCCAGATGTTTCTCCCATGTTCTGAGAAGCGTGGCAAAGAGTCCATTTCAGTGTCCCCCCATAAAGAACTGTATTTCTGGGGTGACTAAGTTTCCGCTCTGGAAACACAAGGAGAGCCCATAATTAAATGAAGGCTCGGAAGAATCAAGTGTGGGCTTTCCTGGGATATGGTGCAAAGCCAAAATCCATTTCATGCTCTGAATGTTTGCTTCTTGTGGTGGGAGCATCTCAAGGCTATGAGAACAAATTTCTCTTTGATGCTGACATATTAAAATAGATAACCCTCAACATTCTTTGTAGTCAAAAGATAGATGGCCTTTGAGACACTCTGTCACTGGTGAAATAGATTTTGTCATCATCAAAGATAGAGAGCTGGGCCGTACTCAATACCACAATTAACTTGAATAACCTTTTGATGTTTTGTTTTATTTTGTTTTTGTAATTAAGACTTGGAGAGCAGGAATATTTTTTACAAGAAAGGTTTTTTTTTTAACCAAGTAAAAACTTTAAAAAAAATTATTTTGGCTGCAGGAAACAGGCCATACAATTATGTTTTCAAAGCCAGCTGCATTTTGAAAACCACAAAGCCAAGTGTGCACTATATAAAGATGTTATATTGTACCTTTACTCCTTGTCAACTGTCATTAATCTGTAACTTCTGAAGAAGAAACCAAAATTTTTCAGGTACTTCTATTGAACTGTGTCCAAATGTAACAATAAGAAATTTCATTTTAAGATACTGGGTGGTTTTGGACGCTCAGCGTTGACCTTTACCTACGAGGCTGAGTCCTGCCTGGTATCCACTTCTCCGAAGACTGCAGTAAACCTATCAAGTCAGATTGCTCTTGGAGTCGGAACTAACTGAAGCATCAAGCTGAAGAATTTTACCCAAGTGATTAGTGGTCTTAAGACTGCTCATCAAAACCTCTTGACATTATAAGACTTGGCATAACCCCATCAGACATTTCCTAAATATGCCCTTATTTGGTTCATTTCCTATTTCTACTCATAGCTGCTACACAATTGTTTTTGAGTGAAAGGAACTTCAGTTTCATATTTGGAATTTTGACCTAAGTTACATGGGAAGAAGGAAACACCAGCTATTAGAAAAGGAGACACTTACATTGCTTGCCCTATGCTGATTTGCTTGTGGATTTAGTCAGACCTAAGGTGATAGGTCGGATAAATGAGAGAATTTCCACATCACTGGTGGGATGAAAATAATTGCTGCTTTAGGCTATTTTATAACCAGTGACATGGAAGTTTGGGAGACTTGATGCTTTGATACCACTCCTCGTACATCTCAAAAGTGTGAATTAACAGGAAGGAAGGAAATCAGAAATGCTGTTGCCAGAACTATAGGGAGGATGGGATGAACTGAAGGATTCGGAAGATGTGGGGCTAGTTCCATGAAATGCTGTCATCTCTGATACCCTCTGCGGTGTTAGGAAAACCTCTACACTGCTGGCCTCTTCCCCCCATCCACACCTCAGTCAAAACCTTTCCCATATACTGACTTATACTCTATCCCCCCTGAGTGTCATCAGGTCCTCGGATTTAAAGAGGGGAACTTGGTAACCATATCACAGAATACCACAGACTGCAGGGGCTGGGGGGCACCTAACCCACAGATATTTATTTTCTTGAAGTTCTAAAGGCTGGAAGTCCAAGATCAGGGTGCTGGTCGGGTTTGTTTCTGATGAGAGCTTGTTGGTGGTACCTTCTTACTGTGTGCTCATATGGCCTTTCCTCTGTGCACCCCTCTTCTTATAGAGCCTCCAGCCCACTTGTATAACCTCATTTGACTTAAGTTACCTCCTGAAAAGCTTTATTTCCAAATATAGTCACTTTGGGGGTCAGGGTTTCAACATGTGACTGGGGGGTGGGGACACAATTCAGTCCATCACAACAACAAAGAATAAAACAGAGTATCTGTGTTTTGGCAAATTGCTTCTGTGCTTCTAGTCTATCGATGTTGTTTGGTCGCCCAGGATAAATATAATTTAGCATCAAAACACTGAGTCGAATATTTTACCAAGAAACATAAAATTTTAGCAATGTGAAAGAAAGCCCTATGACCGCAAGAGCAAATATCTGTAGCTAATGTTGAACATTGTCAATGTTGACTTGTTTTCCGAGTCTTTTTCTTTATGCAGATGTCTTTGCAGGAAGAAAAAAAAACTGTTTTGAGTTTAATTGTACCCTATAAGACACTAATCATTGTTCTATGCCATGAGATCTGGCACTGATCAAATTCTATTTACCAAAATATAATAGCTGTGAACAGTGAACATTTGTAGCTGTTTCAGCTATTAAGAATTTTTCTAGCACCAGAATTGTATAGCCTAACAACTTAGATTCACAATCTATAAACTGGTAAACACTGGTTATATAAAATGCAGAGGTATAGATTGGGGCTAATGTGAACATCCTAATTCAGGCAATGGGTTGAGAAGTGGTGAAAGCCTCATTCAGCCTCTCTGAGACTCAGTTTCACTTTCCATAAAGAAGTGACAGATGAGATGATCTTTTGGTTTCCTTCTGGGAAGAACATTCTCCAATTCTGGGAAATAAAGTGGGAAGATGAGTTAATAACATTAGCGAACAGAGTCAGTTAAGCATCTGACTTCGACTCAGGTCATGATCCCAGGGTCCTAGGATCGAGTCCTGCATTGGATTCTGCAGTCAGTGCAGGGTGTGCTTATCCCTCTCCTTCTGCTCCCCCCGCACTCTCTCTCAAATAAATAAACAAAATCTTTAAAAAAAAAAAA
>NW_023254594.1:0-7686 GCF_002007445.2 Ailuropoda melanoleuca | reverse complement strand
AGAGAGAGAACACCAGTCTCTTGGGCTATGTCCTCTACCATGACGATGGAAGCTAGGGAGAGTTTTCCTACACTTGGAAACAGCTAGTCATTTTGCAGTGACCGTCACCTATGCCTTNTCATTTTGCAGTGACCGTCACCCATGCCTATTTTTCTCTTTCTCAACAGGGGTAAGAGCACAGATGAAGGTGGAGCAGAGTCCTAAGGTCCTGACCCTCCAAGAGGGCAGAAATGCCTCAATGATGTGCAATTGTTCTAGCTCCATGACCGGTGTGCAGTGGTTCCAACAAAACCCTGAAGGACGCCTCACATCCTTGTCGTACATCGCTTCTGGAACGCAGCAAAAAGGAAGGCTGATTTTCACAGTCTATACCAAGGAACGTAACAGCCACCTGTACATCACAGACTCCCAGCCTGGGGACTCATTCACTTATTTCTGTGCTGCGGAGGCACAGTGCTCTCCAGACACCTGCAGCCTGCACATGAAGCCATAGCTCACCCAGCCCATGGAGTAGGAGCAAGGGCCCAATACGATTCGAATTACACGTCCATTGCCTTGCATCTCCTGAGCCATGCAGAAAGCATTTCTAAATGCACCACAACTTAACACTACGGGGCAGGCACCGGCATGGTTCATCCTGAGATCTCTGTGGCCCTTGTGTTACTAGGTAAATACTACTGATTGATCATCAGATATGAGATATATCTGACTCTCTTTCTGGACAGGAATGAGCGGTCAACGTCAATGGGGAGCAGAGCCTCCCGCTTCATCTCTATGAGCAAGAAAGCACCAATCTCACCTGTATCTCTTCTGCACCTTTCTAGCTTTCACTGGTACAGACAGAACCCTGGAAAAAGCTCCAGGATCCTTTTTCTGATATATTTAAATGGGGAATAAAAGGAAGAGAAATAAACGAAGGACCACTACTAGTATGAAGGATGGGCAGAGCTTTCCGCATCCCAGACCAGAGGTTCAGCCACCTACTTCCACGCACTGGGTGCAAAGAGCTTCCCACCCGAAGCCTGAACCCAGGTGTGTGGCTGCAGTCCCCGCGCCCAGCAACACAGGAGAGATGTTTGCACGCTTTCTCTATCTTCTAACGTGGTGTGGGGAAGGGCACACTTGATCAATCAAAGTGATTCCACTTTCCAAACACTTGGAAATGCTGATGAATATTGAACGTAGTGACCATCTCTGTCTGAAACTAACCCATGCCTAACCCTAATCTCTAAGTCAGGGAACCAGTGAATTAGCAAATCCAGTTAGAAGATCCCTCAAACCCAGTTATAAGGCTTATGTTATATGGGTATTTTCACCCTGAAAGCTGTTTTCTTCCCACCCTAAATGATGCTCATGTATGAAGGGAAATCATAAGAAAGTCAAACCTTAGACATAAAGTGTCAAAGAAAGAAACACTATGCTCTGTAATCCTTCTCTTGTTTTTTGTTCCAACTGCTTACAGTGCATTTAATTGTTTGCTCTGTTCATATTCAATAGTATTTATTTATACCATTTTCCTCTCTGTTAGTATTTGGAAAGCCACTGGGAAAAAAATCTAATTTCCAATGACAAATATGCTATAGCATCTTGGGCGAGTAAGTCACCGTTTTTGTACCTCAGAACCCTCATCTAGCTGGGGACAGTGTTTCCCACCGTCATTCCTCATACTTCCATACATTCAATCATTCAGCAAATATTTATTTGGATACCTGTGAGACCTGGATAGGGAGCTTTGACTAAATGAAGAGTTCCTTTCCTCATTGAACATACAGTTTAGCGGGGAGCACATTTTTGTTATCATAAAGTTCCTTTAAACTAAGAGAAGAACTGAATTGGGAGATTAAAGGATATTATGAAAACAAATACATGTCAGTCAGAGATAGCTTTCTGGGCTATGTGACACCCCAGCCTGAAACCTGACAGTCTAATACGAGTTCATCAAGCTGAAGGATGGAATAGGTTAGGGAAAAGTGCAGGTTGTGTGTGTGTGTGTGTGAAGCAAAGCAGATCATGGCAAATTTGAGTCCTAAAATATAATTTGCAAATGATAAGACAGTGTGCGTGGGTGACTCTCATGCTAGGAGAGACTTAAAATAAACCAGATCCTTGAAATGCGTTGTCTGTATATTATAAGACAGCAAGGTGAAGGGTACAGGGAGCACTCAGCATGCCTACATACTCACAGAGCACGGATAGGGACAGCTGCATTGAGGACTAATCAAAAGAATTGTGAAACTAATGAATGATAAGCAACATTACTCTTCTAGAGACCCTGATTCCTTTTTAAATGCAGAAAGCATTTCTAAATAAGATACACAGGATATGCTAAATATGATATATAAACATGACACATTTTGACTAGTGAATAAAATGGACAATTGCCTTTAAAAGAGAGGAAATATGTGAATGTTACCTTAACAGAAAAAGATTTTCTGGTTCTTGCAGTATAGCTAATAGTGGAATTATCTTCCAGCTGTAAACTATAAAATTGGAAAACACGTGAAAGAAGTGTTTTCGAGGAGTGCAGACAGTGAATGCTTGCAATGTTGGGAGAAAGCAAGCCTGCAAAGGGACTCCCATGTGTGCTCAGCACTTCTCTCCTGGGGGTGTTTTCTACACCTCAGCACAGGACTTGGAGCCCCAGCAGAGAGCAGGAGCCTTGCTGAATGGCGAAAACAGAGATGAGAATCAGGGTTGCTAATATAACTGGGATCGGCGGGAAACCAGTATTGGAGAGAAATGAGCCTCATATAATAGGACTGTGACATCAGTATAGGACCTTTTCTGAGCCTACACATAAACTGTGCATGCACAGAGAAGGACATCAGAAAGCCTGGCAGAAAACAGCATCTGAGGGTCTAAAAGCCCTAAGGAGATTTCAGAAGTTGCTCTATGCTGGGGAGACATTGGATCTCTGGCCTTGCCAGAGCAAAGAGATCTTGCTCAACACCTTAGACTTTCAATTGAGTAACCAGAATAAGGACCAAATGCTAGAAGTAAGTGTTGTGACCTAAAATGAAAAAAAAATTAAAAAAAAAAAAAACTCTGCCCTAACAGAGATTGAAGGCAGCCCTCACAAAATCTAAGTGGTCTACTAGTAATTTAACAAAGTTAACATTTTTTAGAGGGAGACAAAATAATCCAGTTTCTATGCGTTATTACCACATTATGTAGCATACAATAAAAAAAATACTAAAAATGTCATGAAGCAGGAACAAGGGTTACATAATGAATAGAAGCAGACCCAAATTGATTCACATTTGAAGTTCACACACAAAGATTTCAAAATAAATATGACTACACGGTCCAGCACTTTCTCCTGTTGCTGACTCTGTTGACCAACCCCCACCATCCATCTGGCAACAGGCCCGTGGAGATGGTAGCCACATGGGGCAGTAGCTTCCCTAGATTTCTCCATAAACTTCCCCTCAAGTCACACTTCCACAGCTAGATGTGCTTGGTTCTTAGATTGGTTAGGGAGTCCTTCTCTGACTATCCAACTGCCCTTAGCCCTTCATTTCTGGAGCTCACTTCACAGCTGTGTAAGATCAAGTTCCTGTCATTAGCCCTCATCCCACAGCACTTATAGTAACCCTGCTTCACTGACTGTACCCTAACTGATAGCCTAGGCAAGAACATAAATGAATAGAATGAGAATCTTTTTCATTTTTAAGAAATGTGTGTCTAGATACTGACTGGAAGAACTAATCATCAGAAACTTAGCATATGTGCTTCCTAGAGCCACCATAACAGAATAACCATTGTTTTCCTCAGTTAGGACTCTTATGTATCATGCCACGTTGTAAGGATGTAACTACACATTTGTCTTTTAATTTAGACCACCAGGTATTTAAAATTGAAGATTGTTCCAGAATCGTTTTTGAAACCTTAAACCCAGCACAATGACAGGGACCTCATAGAAATGAAATAAATGTTGATAAAATATAAAAATACATGGATGAACCAGAGAACATTCTTTCACTGAAACTTCACATTTCAACTATATAATATGAAACAAGGACAACTTATCCGATTGTCCTGAATTGGATAGTGTGACTTCTTGGAATGTTAGTTTCATTATTATTTGAATAAAAAATTAAAGTGTTTCTTCCCATATAAAATATGCATTGGAAATTATTTTATTTTGTGTTCTGTTGTCTTTGCTCAAATCAATTCCAAAAAATTATTTTGAGATTTATCATTAGCTGCAATCATTAGTTGCCCTACTGATTTAACATCGAAAGCACAACAGATTCTTCTCGCCTGTTCCATTGGATTAAACTGGGGAGACATACACTACACATAGACCAAGAGTGAAGGCAAACAAACGTGTTGCCTTTTGGCACCTTCTGGTGCCTTTCAAGTTTACGGCTTCCTGCCGTTTCTAAACTTTACAGGATTATGTAATGTTTTCTCATTTGACAATACAGAACACACAAAATAATCACATCTAAGTTTTAAGAGAGACAAGCCATGGCAGAGGATGATTTAATACAGAGGATAAATTTTGTGTTGATCTGTGTTTTTAAGAGAAGTGTCCAGAATTTATATCAGCGTTAATTGCCTTGTGGCATTTATTAATTCAGAGCAAATATGGACAGCTCTGAAGACCATGTTAGAAGGCAATTACATTAAAGGCTAAGCTATCAAACTCCCCATATTCTAAATCTGTAACCCTGTTAAAGACAACATCATACCCTGTGTTCTCCCCAAACACCATCAATCTCTTATTTAACATTTTCATGGGGGAAGGATTGCAAATTGATCTTTAGGAAACAAGAGAAATACATTTTCAGAATTTTTCTACATGAGGACTAAAGGGGGCAGTGCTTCCTTTCACAAAGATGAACAGCTAAAAACAGGGCTGCTCCTACTGGAAATAGAAGGCTCTGTGGAAGGAAATGAATGAAGTGCAGGAAGTTGAAGTCGGATTTATGGCTGCTTGGGCAGAAGAGAAGACAACCTGAGTCCACNCAGAAGAGAAGACAACCTGTGTCCACGGTAGAAATGGACAAGCTCCTGGGGGCGTTGCTGTTGATTCTGTGGCTTCAGCCAGACTGTGAGTTCTGGGCGGGAGGTCTGAATATGGTAGAAAACTTCCACGAGGCACCACAAGGCTGGGAGATGGGATCATTGGGAAGTTGTGTTTTAGTTTGCATTGTGTTCTGGCTCATGATGTTTTTCTGTGGGGACTTAGAGAATAAAATTTAAAATCTGTTCTTCTCTTTCTGAACAGGGGTGGATGGTCAACAGAAGATGGGTGACTAGCAGCAGGTCAAGCAAATTCCATCCCTGAACGTGCAAGAAGGAAAGATTTCTATTCTGAACTGTGACTACAATAATGATTTATTTGATTACTTCCCGTGGTACAAAAAATACCCTGCTAAAAGTCCCAAATTCCTGATATCGATATTCTCAGTTACAGGTAAAACTGAAGATGGAAGATTCACAGTCTTCCTCAACAAAAGCGCCAGACGCCTGTCCCTGCACATTGCAGACTCCCAGCCTGGAGACTCAGCCTTGTATATCTGTGCAACATGTGCACAGTTCTCTCCAGGCACCTGCAGCCTGTACCCCAACCTGCAGCTGGCTCCTTGCCTCTTTGGGGTCTCTACTGGGAGGCACAAACTTGCTTCCAGCTTTAAAGTAGGAGAGTGGGCCAAGCTTTAAGGAAGACTAAATACATAGCAAGTCCTACAAATGAGTTAAGGTCATTCCTTGGGTTTTAGGGTATCAAAAAGTCTAGTAATTCTCCCTTTTCACTTTCAGAGAGAGGGTACTACTTAGCTGAAGCACCCATCTCTGGTGATGCTTTGATTCCACTAGACCCTGGAATGAAAATACTGTTTCCCCTGTAGCTTCGGGGAAAAGATACACTTGAAACGGGGAAACCGGGGTCCTACTTCAAGTTCTCCCAGTGAATATTTGTGTGCCTTTCAGTACTAGCAATTATGTGCTTCATTTTTGTGTCAAATGAACAAAATAATCCCCCATCATCACTTCTGGATAATTGTATCTTTACACTAAATGCATTTGAGAATATACATGTTATAAGTCATAATCATTTATTTGTTTCATCACTCACAAGATACTTCCAGGCATTGCTTCAGTAAATTACTTACTGTGTTTTCTTTTCTGAGGAAGACACTGAACTATTTGACATGCTGTCCATCAGGAAAAGGTGCTGCCCTGGGGATCATAATAAATACAGGCATGTCATGAAGCTGGTCAGCTGCAAGGATCTTGTTTTGGGGAGCCATCCTGATTCCCAGATGAGATGGATACATCACATTTGAGCATTTAGGGTGCAGTTCAAAGTGTGAAGAACCAGGCCAAGTTCATTCTAAGAATTCAGAAGACATAGAAATATCCCAAATATCCCAAGTGGTTATTAATCAGGAGTCTCCTGTAGGTTGTCATTCAAATAAAAATACAAGCAGTTTGCAGCTTTGGATCTAAGTGATCTAAATGGCCCAAGTTCCTTACCTGGGATTCCCCTTTCCGACAAATACGTAGTAATGAAATGAGCGTCATAGCTAAAAAAATACCCTGATGTTTTATATTCCAACTTCCCCACTGTCGATTTGTATGACCTTGGCATTTTTTAAAAAGATTTTATTTATTCATTTGACAGACAGCCAGCAAGAGAGGGAACACAAGGGGGTGTGGGAGAGGAAGAAGCAGGCTCCCAGCAGAGGAGCCTGATGTGGGGCTCGATCCCAGAACACCGGGATCATGCCCTGAGCCGAAGGCAGATGCTTAATGACTGTGCTACCCAGGCGCCCCTGACCTTGGCATTTTTATTAATCACTCAGGTTGCTGTGAAATACAGGCTAGAACTAGATGGTATTACTTCCATACAGCCTAATGAGGATGGGATTCCACTCAAACGTTTACTGACCACTGGTTTTATGCTTTTCACATACATGATGAATAGAAGGAAATTAGTCAATCTGAATTTCTATGAAAAAATTTTCTTCTTTATGCCTTGAATTCTCAGTCCCTTAAATGTAGAATTTCAAGCTGAAAAGAGAAAAAAGATGCCAACTACCAAAAAGAAAAAGAGAAATAGGATGCACCCATGGCTCTCCTGAGAAAACAAGAGACTACTTGTGTACATAATGTGTGTAGTGTGGTGTGTGTGCATGTGTGTGTAATCTTTGCAAAGGAGCCTTCTCCCGATGCATCACCAAAAAGCTAAAGGCATTCCTGAGATACCTTTCTAAGAAGAAAATCATGCGGCCCTCCAAAGTGGTCCCTGAGTTAAGAAGCTATATTACACAGGAGACGATGTCAGTAGTCATTCCATTTTGGATGGGCTCAGAGAGTCCCGATCTCTGGAACCATGAGACGGTGGAGTCGGTACAGAGCTCACTGGAGAGCCTACCTGTTTATTCTATTGTAATGAAATATAGCCTTATCTTCTCAAAGCCACACCACAGGCTGTTCAATTAAGTACCCACTTCTCCTGCTATTTCTGTAAGCAATTATTACAGTAATAGTGCATAACTCTAAAATTCAGAAGCTTAAAACAGCACATTATTTCACTCATAAATTTATGAATTGATAATTTAGACTGGAGTCAGAGGAACACTTCCGGGCTTGGCTGAGCTCGCTATTATGTCTGAAGATCAACTGGCTGTTGGCTGGTCTAGAATGGCCTCGTCTGGGGTAACTAAGACTACT
>NW_023254593.1:0-2780 GCF_002007445.2 Ailuropoda melanoleuca | reverse complement strand
TTACCTTTTCTTTTAAAGAAAACTTTGGAAAATGACTAGGATTCTTTTAGTTGTAGTGCAGGGTAAGAGTGCAAACCTAAAGGCCAGAAGGATATATCTCTCGCCCGTGTTGCCACTTTACAAGCAGTTCAGCCCAAGCCCAGGTGCAGACACATGCTCCTTTCCCAGCACTCCACCGAGCCGCCCCCCCCCACCCGTTTGACATGCAAGTCCAAGGGTCTCAGCCCTTAGAGGAAGTGGCCATCGCAGGCCCAGCAAGAATGCTTTGGAATTAGAAACCCATGCAAATTCTAAACTGAGCTTTGCCTGATTATCTGAACAAAAACACTTGCAAGGCAGCGTGTGAACTAGCAACTTGGGCTTTTCAAAGGCCCACTCTTGGGCCCCACTCAGCAGGTGGGTGTCCGATGAGCATCTGGCTTTACATCCCACCTGAGCTCCCCACCTGCCTGACTCTGGCTTGAATTTCCTGCCCTTGGCATCAACAGAAAGGGGGGCTCATAAAGGCAGCAGCTGCCAGTTTGGCCCCACAGCAAGGAAGGAGCTCCGCTTGCAAATTTGGCCATTTGTTTAAATTGTGAAGTCAGGACTTTCCTTTGGGGGTCGGGGTGACCCTGCAGTGCGTTTGGGTCCACCCAAGCACGCGGATGGTAAAACAGGATCAGAGGATAAAGAAAAAGCTACTTTGTGATCCTGTGGCTTTTCCTGTTCCTACTGCCTGTTATTTGAATGAGTAACTTCCAGGCCTTCCTTTATGTCTCCAACCGTGTTCCTCCCCGACCATCTCACAAAGGATCACATTTCCTTCTGCCGGTTTATCTCGTCTGTCCGTGGGTTTTTTAGGGACTCAGGTACAGCTTTTGGTAGTTCAGTAGAACTGCAAATTCAAGAAATTCTCTCTTCTTTTAATCATGCAATTTACATAACCAGAATATTCTCAAAGAAATTAGGCTACATCTAAAAATACAGTGTAGTAAGTTCTGTAACATAAATGGAAAACAGTGTTTATTATGGGCTGATTTGTGCCATCCCCCTCCTGCCACCACCACCCCACTCATGTTGAAATCCCAACCCCCAATACCTCAGAATGTGATTATATTTGGAGACAAGGATTTTAAAGAGGTGATTAAGTTAAAAGGAAGCCTTTTGGGTGGGACCTAATCCCATATGACTCGTGTCCTCCTAAGAAAAGGCTATTAAGGCACAGGCGCAGGGACAGAGGGGAGACCATGTCGGTGGCCATCTACGAGTCAAGGATACAGGTCTCAAAAGAAACCAACCCTGCTGACACCTTGATCTTGCACTTCTAGCCCTCAGAGCTATAAGGCAATACATCTCTGTTGCTTAAGACACCCAGTCTGTGGCTTTTACTCAGGGCATCCTAGCAGACCGTACATGGTTCAGCCCTAACCGTGTTGTGATTTTAATCAGTCCATTCACAAAAGTTAATGGGCACCTATTTTTTTAAAAATCATGGCGCGAAGTGAGTCTACTTGTTTTCTTTTTCACAGCTTAACTGAGGAGTAACTCACATCCAATAAACTGTTCATACTTGAAGTGTACAATCTGATAAATGTTGACATCTCTCTACACTCATAAAACCATCAACACAATCAAGATAATGAACATATCTGTCATCTTGAAGAGTTTCCCTGAGCTCCTTTGTACTCTCTCTGTCCTCCACTTCTCCTTCCCCATTTTCCAGGCCACCACTGAATCTGCTTTCTGTCACTAGAGATTAATCTGCCACTTCGAGAGGTTTGTATACATGGAATCATATAGCATGCATTCTTTTTCATCTAATTGCTTTCACTCTGTTTAATTATCTTTAGCTTCATCCAGGTGGCTGTGTGTATGATCCTTACTACTACTGTTCTATTGTATGCGTTCGCCACAGTCCATCCATTCACCTGCAAAAGGACTCTTCAAGGCCTGTTTCGTTTTCTTTCTAATAAAAAAGTTTTCATTGATGAAGATATAGGGTGATTATGTACCAGATTGTCTCTATTTGCTGTCTTATCCAGGTTATATTATTTTAAGAATAGGAAAATATTGTAATAACTTTTCTGATGATAGCGAGGGTCCCCATTGTTTTCGAATGAGGGTTTCATTTCTTAATTATTGGAATGCCCTAGAATAGGAATTTCAAGAAACTGACATGGATTTTAGTTGATTCTGAGTTATTGCTTTTGACCATAGTGGGTTTTTTTTTCTCCTTTTCTACCCAATTTAATCAAGTTTTGGGTTTATAATTCTTTGAGATTCGGAATAGAGCTGCTGTAAACATATGTGCACGAGTCTTCCTGTAGACATATGCTTTCTTATTGTTCGGGAAAATACACAGAATCGAAATGGTTGGATCATATGGAAGGGTGTTTGACCTTTTAAAAATTGCTAGACTTTTCCCAAAATGGCTCTGCCATGTTGCACCATCACCAGCGGTCTGTGAGGGTTCCAGCTCGGCTCCATCTTTGCCAATACCTGGAAGAGTTGAGCCCTTTGACTTAGCCGTTCTGATAGGAATGTGGTGGCATAGTATCAGATGTGAATTTGCATCTCCCTAATGATGTTGAGTAGCATTGCCGTTCACATATCTTTTTTTAGATGACATGTCTGCTCGGATCTTTTTGCCTATTTTTTAACTGGGTCATTTGTTTTCTTGCTATTGGGTTTTGAGAGTTCATTATGTATTCCGGATACAGGTCTTTTATCAGATACAGACTTGGCAAATATTTTTTTCTAGCCTGTGACTTGGGTTTTCATTCTCCCTTTTTTTTTTT
>NW_023254592.1:0-6179 GCF_002007445.2 Ailuropoda melanoleuca | reverse complement strand
TGACCCTCCCTCATTTACTAAAATAGAGTGATCCTTGTTCACTACAACTGTCTACAGGACACCAGAAACTGCTTTCTGCAGATTTCTTTTCTTCTTTTTTTGTGGGGGAGTGGAGGGCAGGTCCTAAAAATCTAACGTTTATCTACTCTTCAAAGTTCATGGCAATCAAACCTGTGAGGTTTGAGGAATTTAATAAATAATATCTTCTTTCCTCCCTGAATTCAGAACCAACTAAAAGACGGAGATGGGAGACAAAGAGATGGATGCCAAAATATCACCTTATTGTAGATAAGAATGTTATTGGAGGACAAGGTAGATTAGCATACTCACTAATTGCATGGCTCACTCTCGATTGAGGCCATTTAAGCTATAGGTAGCACTAGGCAACTGTTGGCCTGTCTGGCTAAGCTGTCCACTTGATTGGAAGGGCAACTCCTCCAAGAACCCTCCCAGCATGCTGGCAGATCCAAGAAGAATGGGGTGGGGGCTGAGTTGAGCTTCTTCAGTTTCTTCTCCCACTCATGTGGCATACCTCTCTTCTTCATCAAGGTAAGGAGAGAGGCTGGACATGCTGCAACTTCTTCATGTGAAAACACTTGGAGAAGAAAAAAAGGCTCTACCCTAACATTTTATTTCACTTGATAAATAAAATGCCTTGAACTCTTATTTAAGATTTCTGGGAATTCCTGTGTTAGGTTCTAATGGTCATTTTCCCCCAATTTCTTGTATTTGTATGTTAAAATTGGGCAGACTTTTTTTTTTTTTTGGTAGAGTGTTAGGATAATACAACGTAGAAGTTTATTTCCATTATGCAGGGAGCGTAGACCACATTTGTCAAAAAGACAAATGAGAGGATGGGATTTCCACTTGGATGGATGACCTGAGTATTGGGACTAAGCCCAAGTCTATTGCATTTAGTTTATGCAAGTCATCTCATTTTCCTTTGGTTCTCAAAGGAGAACCCCCTCCACTCTACATATCTGTCATTGAGCCCAGAAATCTATTTGGATTGGGCTGAAATCCACAGGTACTCCCATTTTTCAAAAATGATAAATGAGCAAAAAACCACAGAGAAATTTTCTACCACTGTCGTTGGCATCAGGAATATGGGTGGAGGGTAAGGTAAATAAATATTATAAATAAATGTAGCATGTGGCGAATTAAGGCAACTGTGCTTACATGAAACCATATTCCATTAAAAGGGCTTGGCAATTATTCATCTCTAGCCAATTGGTGCTATGTAGAAATTTGTGCTCAATGTTTCTAGATTATCTAATTTTGAAAGAGAATCTAAAATCCGGATTTTTATATGAAAATTTCTCAATATGTTAACCTTGTATAGGCACTGAGGGCAACTAGTTTGCTATTCACCTCCCCACCCCATGCTGATTCCCACATTCTTTTCCTTTTCACTGTCTCTGGAGAAAGGGGAAACTTTATAGCTTTTTAGAAGTCAAAGGCCTTGGAGCACCTGAGTGGCTCCATCTGTAAAGCCTCTGACTTCAGCTCAGGTCATGATCTCAGGGTAGAACCCCGCATTGGGTTACATATTCAGCAGGGAGCCTGCTTGAGGATTCTCTCTCTCCCTCTACCCTCCTCCTTCTCAGGCTCACCCTCTCTCTCTCTCAAGTAAATAAATTCAAGAATCTAAAAAAAAATGAAATCAAAGTTCTCTATATAGTGTTGACCAACTTATGGCATATGTGACATCACAGTACACTAAGGGAAGATAGTTTTTTCCAAAAATAGTACTCAAACAATTGGGTATCCCTATGGAAAAATGTATCTTGACTCTAATTTCACCCCATTGATGAAAAAGTCAATTCCGTATGGGTTTCAGACCTATATGCAAAAGTAAAATAATAAAACTTGGAGAAAGAGGAGACTATCCTCATGACTTTGGAAGAAATTAGATAAATAGCAAAATAGATAAATAGCAAAAACAAAATATAAAACACTAACAATAAAAGTAAAAATAAAAAATATAAAAATATGATAAAAATTGTACTATGTCAAAATTAAGGGCTTTTATTCATCAAAAGATGCTGTTAGTAGAGTCCAGGTACAGCACTATTTGTTTTAGCCCCTAACTGAAAGCTACCCAAATGCCCACAAATAGTAGAATAAATAAATACATAATTGTATATCATGCAATGAATGCTATATAACAACAGTGAACATTCTACAATGAAATACAATGATATAGAATCATAAATGTAATTTTGAGAACTGTACATAATCCTCTATTTATATAAAGTACATCTTGCAAAACTAAATACCACTGGAAGGCAAGATAATGCTTACTGTTAAAGGCAGTGACTGCAACAGAGATGACATTGACTTCTCCGTTGTCAGTAATACTATTTCTTGATGTGGGTTCTTGTAAAAATATTATCACGCTGTATATTTGTGATTTGATCACTTTTCTATTTGTATAATGCACTTAAATAAAAACATTTAAAACAATAAGGCAAGGGTCTTAGGCTTTGTTCAAACTAGTATCTCTAGAAAGACTTGGAGCAGTCTGGCCTTTAGGAAATAAGTTAAGGAACTTTAATTAGGATTTTGGAGTTTAAATTCCAAACGGAAACATCTTTAACAACCTATTCATAAGTGTTAAGATTTCCTACCACCATTTCTCAGTCTTCACCTTGGCTTGGCTCAGTGCTGGTTCTTCATTTTCTCTTTGTTTTACTTACCTCTTTTTGTCTTTACTATTATTTCTACTTTCAAAGGAAAAGTATGTGGAGCCATAAAATGTATTTGAATTCATGCTGCACATGAATTCTGAAAGATAGAACTTAACGGTTGAAGCGTGATTATGTGACTTCTACAATGAATACAGCATACAGTTGTGTGCAAAATATTTAAGGAATGACCAACTTCTACAGAATGCTTCCATCCTGCTTTATTTTTTAAACAGGTTTTTTTTTTTTAAATTTTGTGAGGGAGGGGCAGAGGGCGAGGGTGAGAGAGAATCTGAAGAACACCCAGCACAGAGCCCAACATGGGGCTCGATCTCATGAACCTAGATCATGACTTGAGCTGAAATCAAGAGTCAGAGGCTTAACTGACTGAGCCACTGGGGCACCCCTGCTTCTATCCTGTTTTAAATGAGGGATTCAAGGGCAGCACAGCATGATGGGTAGCTGCATGCACTCTGGAACCCACTACCTGAATACATTCTAGCTTAGTGAGTCAATGAATTCTCATTCCTTTATCTACAGAGTGGGAGTAATTCTAGTATTTATGTCCTTCTGTTGGGAGGTTTAAGTGAAATAAAGCCTCTAGAGTCCTGTGCACATACAATTTCAGAGTATGTTCAATAAATACCATTATTAGTATTTTTTTCAATACTGGTGGGATATAATAAAAACAGCAATTTAAGGGCTGGCTTTACTGGTCCATAATTTTCTGGCAGTGTGAACTTGCATATTTAACTACATGAAGCTTCATATTTTTTTTTCTGAAAAAATGGGAGAAATAAACCAAAATGAGATAAAGTATGTGAAAGAATCTAGTTCAGTCTGATCACATGATAAATCGGCACTTTGTGTAACAAATGCAAATTCAACTATGTTAGTAGGGAATATAATCATTGTTAGTCTGAACACATTTTATTAATATAAAATTTTGAAGCTCTATTCAGACATTAGTATTGAGTGTTGTTATTACGTAATAATATATATAAAAGAGAGAGAAAAATTCTTTCACTGATATCAGAGACTTTTAAGACAAGCATACCAATTATACCTAAGAAGCATGGTCTCTATATGGTTAAGATAAATTTCCTTTGTCACATAGCAAGGTCAAAAAGATGGTTCTAAAAGTAAAGGAAAATGGCCAGTGATGGGGACTTCTCCCACTTGTCTTTGAATTCCTCAACCATGAGATGACCTCACATGCACTATGGGAGGGATACATGCATTTATAAGCTCTAAACCAAACCAGTCAGCATCCCCCTTGCCCCAGTTAAGAAAATAAATTAAAAACAATTTTTTAAAATAAAGGAAAAATTACACTAGAGATTCCAGAGACTTTACTATTTCTATAATATAATTGCTCTTTGGGGATTACTGTAGGGGATTAAAGTGAGGTTAGCATTTTGTTTTATTCCATCTAGACTATCTTCCCCTCTCTGATTTTCCAAGCATATGTATCAGTGTTCAGAAGAAAGTAAGGGCTATTCTTGCAGAAGGGCTTGCCTTTGGAAAGAGTGTCAGGAAGGATGAGTCACTCTTAGAATTGATTCCAGATAATCTGTTGCCAAGCTGTATTTGCTAATGCAGTCATCTAAATCCTGGTGTCCATGGGACACAGAGGAAGGCAAATTTGTCCTTGTCATTAACATGGCCAAAGGCCTCCTTTGAAAGATAGAAGGAAATTAATTCAACTGCAAATTCATCCATAAAATGAAAAGACAGGTTACCTGGGCAAAAGGATCTGGAAGAGGAAGACTCATTTTATTTATTAGGAAGCTCTTAGTGTTCGGCTCAAGTAGCATACATTTGTGTGAGAGAGAGAACTGTTTGTCATTATTATTCCCAATCCTGCAGTTGGTCAAGGAAAAACTAAAATTAATACTTCATTATTACTGACTATACATATAATGCTCACTCGAGGGCAACATTACTGCACTCAGAGATCTTAAAGACTCACAAAAACATTTCAATAAAATAAAAATTGAGCCAGCTGGATTCTGGAAGATTTCAAAAAGTAAATATAATCATTGCTGCATAAAGTGATTGAAAACTAAATCAGGAAGGAAATATCATTTCAACCATCATGGTAGATACATATGATTATACAGTTAAAAATGATCTGTTGAGAGTACTTAAAATTTCTATATGCTTTTGCAGTTTTACAGCAAAAAAATTTAAAGAGTACAGAACACAAAGGCTTTTTTTTTTACCTATAAAAGTCTATCTTTATTTCTGACTGTTGAGCAGTATGACCCTTTTTAAATGATAAAAATGAGTTTTATAAAAGTGAGCCTAGATGAGCTGAAAGATTCCCAAATACGTTGTCAAAGGGATAAATGGCCCTTCTGGTTTACGCTGTTTGCAGAACTTGGACAACTAAAGAAAAGATACAACTAACCTTAGCTCCCACTGGGATGATAAAAAAGGTTGCACATAATATACTGAAGAGAAAACTAGATTTAACTTATGGTAAGTTTAATTCATGATATACAGACAGAAAAAAAGCAATAGAGATTGGGTGTTGTAGGCACCATTCCATTAAATGGGTTGTAGAAAAGGTATTGTATTTTCCTCATATTGTGTTAAATATAAACATCACAATTAGAAAAATAAGGAAATTTAATATCTATTATATCAAATCAAAGTTTAATCAAGTAAAAAATGTGGAAGTGATGACCAAATCACATAATAAATGCTGTGTATTGGGAGATGAGGATTGGGAGAATGGGTAGATCTTAAGAAAATCTCTACACACTGCATTCCACTACTAGTGTTCTCAATTCCACTTGATTAGAATAAAGACCGCAGAAACAGTATCAGCAAAATGGATTCAGCTTGATGGATACAAAATGGCTTCATGGACCCATCAAAAAAGGCATTTTAAAAACCTTGCTTTGAGATACGAATTAAATCTGTATAATTTGATGTTCTTTATCTTTCTCTTACTGCACTAAAATTTTCCACTATCTCTTTTTTATAGCCAGTATTTCTAGTGTTTGCAAAGAAAGCATTTAGTTTTTATTTACTTAATAAAAGCACAATAGGCAAGATAAACATTAAGTCCATTCTTGAAGGAAATGAGTTTGGCAAGAAAAGAGGGCAACGTTCTTAGAACAGACCTAATTATCAAAACAGGATAGGGAAAGTATGGGTAGAATAAAGCCAGATAAATAAAAGTGTTGAAAAAATTATTATAGCTGTAATTTCTTAGAATCTGCTATGCACTAGGCACTGTGTAAGGCTCAGTGGAGAATACGAATAAAGTATAATGTAATTTGCTGTCAATGAGTTTTAAATCTCATTGGAAAGACTAATATATACCACTTTTCAGTTGTGCAGAGAGATATTTAGTAGTGTCATGATTAATGAATTATAATTTTTACTTCAATAATTTAAAATTTAAAGTTGGGGCGCCTGGGTGGCACAGCGGGTAAGTGTCTGCCTTCGTGTCAGGGCGTGATCCCAGCGTTATGGGAT
>NW_023254591.1:2359-5832 GCF_002007445.2 Ailuropoda melanoleuca | reverse complement strand
GGCTCGATCCCAGGACTCTGGGATCATGCCCTGAGCCGAAGGCAGATGCTTAATGACTGAGCCACCCAGGCACCCCGTGAGCCACTCAGGCACCCCAGGCAACAGCTTTTAAAGAATACAAGTATATACGGTCCTGTGGGACTGCACACATAAGCCTGGCTGGCTTTCAGAGCCAGATGATCTGGGGGTGTCTCCTGGGTGGCAGTTGCAAAAAGTGGGACTCTGGATGAATGTACCAGCTCTATTCCTGGAGGTATCAGTGAGCTGTAGCATACAACGATGATGCCCCCTGACCTATGTTCTCCCAAGTGCCTCTGTAGCCATTAGATGTATACCAAACAGGAGACCTGCCCCTAAGTTCAAGGCCCCATGACTAGCAAGTAGTTTCTTTTTCACAGAAAGCCTGGGGTTATGTTTCAGTCTCTGTCTATGCAGCTCCCTGGGGCANGTCTTCTGTCTATGCAGCTCCCTGGGGCAAGACTGCCAAGAATTATGTCTCTGATTGTTACAGACCCATGGGAACCGGGAAAGGAAAGTCCCCCTGATCACCAGAGCCAGGCAATCAAGGTGTATCCCTGGGACAGCAGCAACAAAAACTAGGGCACCAGATGTAAAAACTGGGCTACTGGCCATGTATAAGGGATTCCCTCAGAGATGCTGGGGCATGGCAGAGGGAGAACGTGAAGAAAGTACCTACTCTCTAGGGTCTGCAGAAAGAGTACAGACAGCCCTTAAATGTGTGTTTAATTAGAAGTCTGGCCCTCAGTTAGTAGGCCATTTCACAGAAAGACTGAGCTCCTGGGTTTGTTGTTTCTTGCTGTGCCCTGGGGGTGGAAGTTGTTTAAAATCTCTTTCTCTAGTGTTAAAGTCCTGTGGAACCTGAAAGTATAAGCCCACCAGGGCCTGGTGATATAGAGGATTTCCCTGGCAGCAGCCATAAAAATTAGGGCACCAGACAAAGGTATAGATTCTTTTCTGAAATGCCAGTGAGCTGAAGAGAGGCAGAAGGAGAATGTGAAGATTCTGTCTACTGGCCTCTCCTCTCTTAGAGCCCCTCTGTAGGACCCTGTAAGTGTGTGAAACCAACAGCTTGCCCTGTAGGCCAAAGCACCTGGACAATCAAATAGGTCTCTTTCTCAGAAAGCTGGTGTATTTCTGCCTGTTCTCTGTGAAGTGCCATGAACTGTCTCCCTAATTGTTAACAGTCCCACGGGACTCATGAACAAAAGCCCCCCTTGGCCTCCAGTACCAGGCAATCAGGGAGTGTCCCCTGGGTGGCAGCTCTAAAAACTAGGTTACCAAATGTAAAGACAGGGTCACCAGACATGGATAGAAGCTCTACTCCAGGAGATGCTGGTGGTCTGGAGTGTGGCAAGGGAGAGTGTGAGGAGGGCACCTACTGAGGAAATGGGGGAAAAGGAAAAGAAAAAGAAAGAAGAGGAAAAGGAAAGGAAGTAATGATGCCTGCCAGCATTTGCAAAACAGAGGGAGCACGTGCAAAATGGTGCCCGCCAGCCTCCAGCCCTGGAGAGTATCCCAACAGGCCGCTGCTCCTCAGACCGATGTTTTACAATTAATAAATAAGTTCCTTTCACATAGAGTCTGGGCACTCTTCAAAGGGCTGCTTTTGTGCTGGGCCCACAGACGGATGAGTCTGTGGGGGGGCCCTTTAAGAGTTGCTCCTCAGTTCCCACAGCCCTGGGGATCTCATGGGAAAAGGTCTTGTTCGTCTTCAAGGCCAGATGANAAATGGTGCCCGCCAGCCTCCAGCCCTGGAGAGTATCCCAACAGGCCGCTGCTCCTCAGACCGATGTTTTACAATTAATAAATAAGTTCCTTTCACATAGAGTCTGGGCACTCTTCAAAGGGCTGCTTTTGTGCTGTGCTCACAGATGGATGAGTCTGTGGGGGGGCCCTTTAAGAGTTGCTCCTCAGGGGCGCCTGGGTGGCACAGCGGTTAAGCGTCTGCCTTCGGCTCAGGGCGTGATCCTGGCGTTGTGGGATCGAGTCCCACATCAGGCTCTTCTGCTATGAGCCTGCTTCTTCCTCTCCCACTCCCCCTGCTTGTGTTCCTTCTCTCTCTGGCTGTCTCTATCTCTGTCAAATAAATAAATAAAATCTTTAAAAAAAAAAAAAAAGAGTTGCTCCTCGGTTCCCACAGCCCTGGGGATCTCATGGGAAAAGGTCTTGTTTGTCTTCAAGGCCAGGTGATTTGGGGATTCATCTCTGAGGTGCTGGTTTTATTTTATTTTATTTATTTTATTTTATTTTTATTTTGCTTTATTTTATTTACTTCCAAATTTTTATTTGAATTCAAGTTAGTTAACACATAGTGTAATATTGGTTTCTAGAGTAGAATTTAGTGATTCATCACTTACATATAACACCCAGTGCTCATTACATGTTCCTTCCTTAATGCCCATCACCCAGTTATCCCATTCCCCCTCCTCCCCTCCATCAACCCTCAGTTTGTTCTGTATAGTTAAGAGTCTCTTATGGTTTTTGCCTCCTTCTCTGATTTTAGCTTATTTTTCCTTCCCTTTCCCCATGCTCATCTGTTTTGTTTCTTAAATTCCACATAGGAGTGAAATCATATGGTATTTGTCTTTCTCTAACTGACTTATTTCACTTAGCAGAATACACTCTAGCTCCATCCACTTCACTTCTTTATCCAACCATCAGTCAATGGACATTTGGGCTCTCTTCATAGTTTGGCTATTGCTGATAGTGCTGCTTTAAACATTGAGTGTTTAAAAGTCAGGGTGTCTGATGTGGGGTACAAACCCATCACTCCTCAAGGAGAAGCTCCAGGTTTTGCATTCCCTCTCTATTATGGGTCGCCGCGCAGGGGAGGGGTTTATGGCGGGGTAGTGTCTCTGCCTTTCCTAGCCATTCGATGTGATTTCTCTCTTGATTACCTGATGTGAAGGGGGTCACTCCACCAGTTTGTAGGGTTTTCTCAAAGGAAATTGTTCCATATATAGCTGTAGATTCAGTATCTCCATGGGAGGAGGTGAGTTCAGGATATTCCTATATCACCATCTTGAACCAGAACCTCAAATAGTATTTCATATTAACACAAATATGGATGTATTGTAGAATAGAATATAAATTATTATACATTCTTAAGAAAACACTCCAAACTCCAATGAACATTAAGTTCGGAGANCATTAAGTTTGGAGGAGGTGTTTCTGTGACCCAAGGAAGGAAGTGTCTTCATTCTCTGCCATTGGGGTTCTTTGGTGGAAAAAACTGAGCAATATTGGCCACAGAAAGCTGACCCTCTTGAGTTAGGGATTCCGGCTTCTATTTCTAGCATTGCTTCTGAGTTGTTGTCTAACACTTAGCAAGTCCCTTAGCAAGTCCCTTTCTTCTCTGGGACTGAATCTTGGCCTTGGCTTCTGGACTGTGATCTTTTTTTTTTTTAAGATTTAATTTTATTTATTTGACAGAGATAGAGACAGCCAGCAAG
>NW_023254591.1:0-2284 GCF_002007445.2 Ailuropoda melanoleuca | reverse complement strand
AGGAGAGGAGCCTGATGTGGGGCTCGATCCCAGAATGCCGGGATCACGCCCTGAGCTGAAGGCAGATGCTTAACCACTGTGCCACCCAGGCACCCCTGGACTGTGATCTTATCTGACTTCTTTTCATGTGTCACGAGGATTACTCTACCTCAGCACGTTATTGCCAGCTAATTGGACCAATGTTCACCTTGATAGGAATTTTAACTATTGTTAAAAGGAACTTCTTTTTTTTTTAAATGTTTTTTTATTATATTATGTTAGTCACCATACAGTACATCCCTGGTTTTTGATGTAAAGTTCCATGATTCATTACTTGCGTATAACACCCACTGCACCATGTAATACGTGCCCACCTTACTACCCATCACCAGCCTATCCCATTCCCCCACTCCCCTCCCCTCTGAAGCCCTCAGTTTGTTTCCCAGAGTCCATAGTCTCTCATGCTTCATTCCCCATTCTGATTGCCCCCCCTCTCTTTTTCCCTTTCTTCTCCTACCGATCTTGCTACTTCTTATATTCCATAAATGAGTGAAACCATGTGATAATTGTCANATGATAATTGTCTTTCTCTGCTTGACTTATTTCACTTAGCATTATCTCCTCCAGTGCCGTCCATGTTGCAGCAAATGTTGAGAATTCGTTCTTTCTGATAGCTGAGTAATATTCCATTGTATATATGGACCACAGCTTCTTAATCCAGTCATCTGTTGAAGGGCATCTCGGCTCCTTCCATGATTTGGCTATTGTGGACAATGCAGCTATGAACATTGGGGTGCATATGGCCCTTCTCTTTACTACGTCTGTATCTTTGGGGTAAACACCCAGTAGTGCAATGGCTGGGTCATAGGGTAGTTCAATTTTTAACTTTTTAAGGGACCTCCACACTGTTTTCCAGAGTGGCTGTACCAACTTGCATTCCCACCAACAATGTAGGAGGGATCCCCTTTCTCCACATCCTCTCCAACAATTGTTGTTTCTTGCCTTGGACATAGTTGTATTTAAGCACATGAACTTCCCTAGACAATATTGTACTCATCACAACCTCTGTCACATAGGGTTGTATAGGTTGTGCACTGCTCAAGGGAGACACATCTAAGGAAGTGTTATTCGCATTACAGATATTGTAGATTTGGTACTTTTAACCATGATAAAAACAAATTTCGNCCATGATAAAAACATTTTTCCAGAAGATGCCAGTAAAGTATCTTGTTCTAAAAAATATCAGTACAGTACGACAATTTTTGTCAGATGGAAATATAAGAGGTTTGAGGAAGAAGTGCTATTTTAAAATGTATACAAAGGCACGAATTTGATGGTCACTTGCTCTAGGTCCTGTATAAAATCAAATCTCTATTACTAGTGAAAGTGAATCCATGCAGTTTAATAGGTAAAGAAAAGGAAAATGAATTATCAATGATACATATTGAAATTCTAGCTTCCAAAATGTTCTTTGTTAAAATAGTACTATCAATATATTATATGAGATATATAGTATAAATAATATAGTGTAACTCAAGCTTCCCTGGGCCTCATGGGAGTATAGGTAGACATGTGATTGATGTAAAGAGAGAGGAATCCTTCAGTTTTAGGAACACCTTTCTGTTTCCCCAAAAGTTTCCCCAACACATGCAAACTGTCTTCTATCTTTGGTCCCCCCAAAAGAAACTGTATCAAAACTGTAAACATGTCGAGGAGGAAAAGGTTGTTCAGAAAAAAGGTCCTGATTCCGTTTATGGCATGTTTAAATCATTGCGTTGTCATTCAGAACTATGATCTTTCTGGTAAATTAGTGAATGATCATGAAAACCCTATTTCTTGTGGAGCAGTTTTATCATGGTAACATTTCATTATGTTTCATTCACCTTAGAACTTATCTTCATTCCTTTCTTCTTTTGTCTCTCTCTCCTTTCTTCTTCTTAAGCAACATAAATACAGGCAAGAAATGGATGATGAGAAAACATTTATAAAGGGCTGTATCAATGTGTGGGGTTACTTGCAATCTCTTAAAGGAGATCGAGAAGTGGAATGGAGGATAAGGACNATCGAGAAGTGGAATGGAGGATAAGGACATGTAATCAAGAGTGTGTCCGCAGGGGCCAGGAAGAAATGTAGGCAACAATCCGTGTGCACATTTGTTTTATGAAGTAGTTTGCTACAATGTTGCAATGCTTCTGAGCATTCCTGGAGGTTACTCCTGAGTTTTTAAATTTCATGGCTGAATTTCAGATTTCAAGTCTTTTGAGAAACATTGTTTAAGCTTAAAAATCATGGTATTTTCACTAGA
>NW_023254590.1:0-2245 GCF_002007445.2 Ailuropoda melanoleuca | reverse complement strand
GGGGGGGGCACAAAAGCTTAACAAAAGCATGAAGGAGGAACGTGAACATGGACATAGGTACTTAGGGTTGATGGATATATTATAAAGACAGTTGTATAAAAGAAAAAAAGAAACCTACCAGGTGAGAAATTTGGAATTGTTTCTAAATCAAATCACAAATTTAGGGAAGTTACTTAAAAACTCAGGGCAATAGTTATGTCACCTATAAAATAGAACATTGGACTTAATTGGTGGTTTTCAAAATTTTTGTTTGTTTTCATAAGGCAGCAGAACACTTTATATTTATTGTAAGTAAGTTAGATGAAGAACGTCAGTAAGACAGAATAGAAAAAGGTGGATCTGCTCTAGGGCAGATGGAGGGTCAAGGGCCCCAAGGGTTAGTCTTGAGTCAGTGTCAGAAACCTTCAGGCATCTGTGATCAAAGACTGTGATGATCCCAAGCATTCTTTCACCTATTAGACTCTCTGATTCTATCTTTGCATTACTTGTAGACCAAATACAGATTTCCAGGGGAACAAACAAACAGTACAAAAATAAAAGTATATTGGGAGACTAGTAAAGCATTACAAGAGGCAAGAAACTTATCCTCTGACAATGCTAAAGAGTTCTCAGTACTGAACTTGGTGTTTATTGCATAGTCGAACTGAGCTATAGGAATAAAACCATGAAACTAGAGGGAAATATTGGGGCAGCAATCTTAAATCAAAATTATATTTATATATATATTTTTTATATTATATTTTATTTTATATTTTATATTAGTATTTCAGACAAAGGTAAGAGAAGCAAGAATACAAAGTTGGTATCAGTAGATAACACTTTAACCAAACCCTGAGGAGAATAAGTCAGAGTTTGGTCAAAAGTGTCTGTCACTGCAGCTCAGGACGTTGGGTATCATAGGAAGAACTGAATCAGCTCATGAACAGGCTATCATTAAGTCACAGGAAACCATCCAGGCAGGCTTAGGGTCCTAAACGAAGCCAAGCTGGGTCAGCAGACTACTCTCATCTACAAGGGATCATTTCTATCTGCCAACAGCCCTCAATCACATTTGGACAATGTGTCCAGTGGGTCTCCCCAGTTTGAAGTTTTTCCTTCTCTTCTGCTCTCTTCCTGGTCCACTTTGGATATCATGAGACTCTAACAAAGAAAACATCCTGAGCCAGCTGGACAATGTCACTGTTAGGTTCTGTGGCATATAGTCAATGGTCAAGCCATGGTGTAGTAGAAAAAGCATGTGATTCCTGTCTGAAGAAAAACTTACTCCTTAGTTCTCCTAATTATTAATGATGTGGCTTTAGTCAAGTCACTTAAATCAGTGAATCTCCGTTTGCTCATGTGAGATAATAAGAATAAAAATATTTGTAAACTCTAACGTGTTATAAAAACGAAAGAATCTTACTATTGATTTTAACACACTAAAGGAGAACATTAACTGATGAATCTTCAGAAATCCTAAATCCTCTTGATTTGGGAGACTAAAAATATTGCCATGTATAAAAAGCAAGGGAAACAGAGCCAGAAAGGAACACTGGACACATTCTTTCCTCCTTCATTGTTTTTAACCCCCCACCCCCACCTCAAGTTCATGTATGTAACTGTGCTCAGATACTGAAGACAACACGAACAATTATGTTTAGCCCCAACTTTGGGAAATGACAACCTAGCAGAAAAGTTCAAGGCACATCTGTCATCTCATGATTCTTAAAAAATTTCCTGCCACTTGAGATACAGAAGGACTAAGATTCTATATACAATGTAGCATCTTACACTGTAGTTCTCAAGGGGAGGCAGGGCAGGAATCTTGATGTGGATACACAAGAACTCCACACATATACATACATGTTGCTTCAGCAAGGCCAACATTATAGAGAGAAAAAAATATTTTAAAAAGTAACTCTTTCTTTCAATAATGAAAGTTTATTATCTTGTTTCCAAAAAGTATTCCCATGTTTTGTGCAAGAATATATCTTTGTTTTTAATCTATAATCACTCTCCAATCCTCTGTTTCCTTCAAGCTACTTTCTTCTTTCTCTCTCTCTCTTTTTACTGACAAATTTCTTTTTTTAAAGTTTTTATTCAAGGGGCGCCTCGGTGGCTCAGTCGTTAAGCGTCTGCCTTAGGCTCAAGGTGTGATCTCGGCATTCTGGGATCGAGGCATTCTGGGATCGAGACCCACATCAAGCTCCTCCGCTAGGAGCCTGCTTCTTCCTCTCCCACTCCCCCTGCTTGTGTTCCCTCTCTC
>NW_023254589.1:0-2233 GCF_002007445.2 Ailuropoda melanoleuca | reverse complement strand
TTTTTTTTTACTGCTTGGTTTAGGCTTTATTTGCTGTTCATTCTCCAGGTCTTTTAGCTGGTTGATGGGTAGTAAGGAGGGCAGGTGTTATGATGAGCACTTGGTGTTATATACAACTAATGAATCATTGAACATTACATCAAAACTAATGATGTACTTACTATATGATGGCTAACTGCAAATAGTAAGAAAAAAAGTGTAACGTTAGCTTGTATATTTGGGAATTTTTCTAATTTGTTAAAAAAAGGCTTGTATTGCTATGTACTTCCCTCTTAGAATTGTCTTTGATGTATCCAAGAGGTTTTGAACCAATGTGTTTCCATTCCCTTTAATTTCCATTATTTAAGTTCTTCTTTACTTTCCTGGTTGACCCGTTCTTCCTTTACCAGAATGCTCTTTAGCTTCCAACTGTTATAGATCCTTCCTAATTTCCTCTTGTGATTGAGTTCCAGTTTCAGACCATTGTGGTCTGAAATATTCAGGGAATTATCTCAATCTTTTGATATCTGTTGAGACCTGATTTGTGACCCAGTATGCAATCTATTCTGGAGAATATTCTATGTGTATCGAGAAGAATGAACATTCTGTTCTTTTAGGATGGGATGTTTTGTATTTACCTGTGAAGTCCATCTGGACAAATGCGTCATTTGACGCTCTTGTTTCTTTGTTGATCACCGCTTAGATGATCTGTCCATTGCTGTGATTGGGATGTTGAAGTCCCTTATTATTTGTGTACTATTATCAATGTCTTTCTTTACTTTGGTTATTAATTAGTTTATACAATTGATCCCAAGTTAAGGTTAAATATTTACAATTGTTGGATTTTCTTGTTGGAGACGCACTTTACGTATGATATAGTGTCCCTCTACAACTCTTCCTGCAGTCTTTGGTTTAATTATTCTGATAGGATGATTGCTACCCCAGCTTTCTTTTAAGTCTATTAGTGTGGCGAATGGTTTCAAATATTCTCACTTTCAGTCTGGAGGTGACCTTAGGTCTAAAATGAATCTCTTGTAAAATCATATGGATGGATTGTGGTTTGTTATCCAATCTGATACATTGTGTCTTTTGACTGGAGCATTTAGTCTATTTACATTCAGAGTAACCATTGAAACATATGAATTTAGTGCCATTGTATCGCTTGTATCATCCCTGTTTCTGTAGATTGTCTCTGTTTGTTTCTGGTCTATGTTACTCTTGAGGTCTCTCTTTGCTTACAGTATCCTCCTTAATATTTCTTACAGGGCTGACTTGGTGGTCACATATTCTTTCAATTTCTGCCTGTCCTGGAAGCTTTTTATCACTCCTTCCATTCTGAATGACAGCCATGTAGGATAAATTATTATTGGCTGAGTGTTCTTCTCACTTAGTAACCTGAGTGTATCCAGCCGGACCTTTCTGGACCGTCAGGTTTCTATAGACAGACCTGATGTTATTGTGATGTTCCTCCCTCCATACTTAAAGAACCTCTTCTCCCTGGCTACTCTCAGGATAGCTTCTTTGGCTCTAAGATTGGCAGACATCACTATTTTATGTCAGGGTGTTCATCTGTTTTATTGATTTTGGGAGGGGTCGTCTCTACCTCTTGGATGTAAAGGCTTGTTTTCTTCCCCATATTAGGGTGTTCTCAGCCATGATTTGTCAAATATATCTTCTGGCCCTCTCTCACTCTCTCTCCAACCCCTTGGACATCCCAATAATTCTGATATTGCTTTGTTTCAAGGCATCTTTAAATTTTTAAAACCTTTCTTTATAGACTCTGAGTTGTCTTTCTCTCTTCTCCTTAACTTCCTTCCTTTCCATCAGTTTGTCCTCAAGATCACTTATTCTCTCTTCTCTCTCATTGAACCTAGCTGTTGAGCATCAAATTTAGATTGGATCTAATTCATAGCATTCTTAAGCTTGGCCTGATTAGATTTCATTTTCACCCTTAGAGATTCTGTACTGTTGTGTATGCTTTTTCCAAGCCTAGCTATTAACTTTATAATTGCTATCCTGAATTATCTCTTTGACATCATTCTTATATCCATATCAATTACCCCTGTGTCTGAGAACATTGCCTCTGGTTCTTTTCTTTGTTGTGATTTCCTCCTTCTAGTCATTCTGCCCATAGAAGAAAGGGTAAGTGAATGAATCAAGTTCAAAATTTCCATCATGACCCAAACAAAATTCACCAGGAAAAAATCTGAAGCGTTCGGAAACCACCACAGAAATTACACAAATCCATTTTTTT
>NW_023254588.1:0-2654 GCF_002007445.2 Ailuropoda melanoleuca | reverse complement strand
ACCCTCCCAATACCCCAAACTTTACCTCCTGTGCCAATGTGCTGCCTCATTCACTAGGTGCCATGAGTGGGCCTCCTTCCACTGATACTAATCTCCCATGGAGTGGGGGATGTCTGGTCCTGAACACACACTGGGTCTCCTGAGCACCCAGTGCCCAGGTTCCGACAGATGACTGCGTGTGATGGTCCCCACACCCTTTGTTCTGGGTCCCGGGATTGGGGTAGAGACAGGGCTGGGAGGGGGCGGGGATGGGGAATGACTCTCTTAGGGTCTGAAGCTGTCCTCCAGCCCCCTCTGCTCACCCATGGTGCTCACACCCCCCCCACAGCTCCCCAGGACCCCTTCCCTTTTTCCAGAAGAAGCTCTCAGACCTTTACCCTAAAACAGGAATCACAGGTGTGTGGGATGGGGGTCCAGAAGGCCCTCCAACTCACAGTCCCCTCAGTGCCCTCATGGAGAGGGGAGACCTCCTGTACTAGCCAAAGCTCACTCACGTGTTGCACTGCTCCTGGGCTCCACCGCGATCATCCCAGTTAGAGAGAACGTACCCATATCTAGAGGAGACAAGGGGGGCATCACATGCAGTGTCCTACGGCTGCTACCTCTAATCATGTCTAGTGTCACTGTCTGACCCTCAACTAGTCTGGAGCCCAGGAGTGCTGTCTGCTCTGTGCAGGGATCATAGTCAGCTCCTAGAGAAGCGACTGCACTGAGTGGGGCTTCCTGAATGCTTGATGAATGAAAGCACCCCAACCAGCCCCACCACAAATATCTGAGTGGGTCTGGGCCCCCTGCTCACCCCTGGGGATCCCTGCTCTGGTTTCACCCAGGACACAGACCCCAGGTAGAGTCTCAAATCTCCCTTTCAAACGGCAAAGCAGCTCAGCTCAAGACCACAGTGATAGTGAGGGATGAGGCAGAGGCTTCATCACGAGGAGCAGGACAATGATAAATGAGCACAAGCACAGCCCCTCTAGCAGACCTTCCGCAGGCCCAGGCACCCAGGTGTGCTTTCCCTAAAGGACCCCACTGAGTCCCTATAATAACTCTGCCCCAGTCAGAGGAGCCAACTGAGGCTCGGGCATGTTTGGTGACATTCCCAAGGCTCACAAACACTAGGTGGCCAAACCCCACAAGGCTGCTAGAGGCAGGGTGTTCACCTTGTAAACAGGAAGTCCAGCACCTCTTGGGTGGTGGCAAATGCCCTGTATGTGCCCAGGAACGTGGAGATGTAGCTGAGGTGTCCGTCTAGGAAGGCGGGCACCAGGCGTTCTACTCGCTTCTTCAGCAGGTCAGCCCGGTTGGTCCTGAGCGCGCAGGTCTCATGCGTCTTCATGGTCGAGCCGTTTTTACCCTGAAGTGAAACAGAGAAGACATGCAGTCAGCACGGTAGCCACCAGGAGGGCTGGGAGTTGGAGCGCAGACCAAACCCCCAAGATCTCGGTGACTTATGGCAAGAGGGGGAACAACAGGACCTACAGTAGAGAAAAGAATAAGGTGCCCAGGTTGTTCCTTGGTTTGATCGTAAGACTCCTGGTTTCGGCTCAGGTCATGATCTCAGTGTCCTGAGATCGAGCTCCTCATAGGGCTCCGTCCTTAGGGCAGAGTCTGCTTGAGGATTCTGTCTCTCCCTCTGCTTCTCCCCACTCTCGAGCCCTGCCTCTTTCTCAAATCAATCTATCCACCCATCGATCGATACCTCTTTAAGGAAAAAGGAAAAAACTTCTTGGCATCCATACAAGGAAATGAAGTAGGTGATGTCTGAACATGTTAGTGTCTCAGATTAGATTGTTAGCTGAGTATTGATAGCACCTCCCTGCATGAATGGCATTGATCCTGTGATTTCTGACAACATATTCCATTCTTCAGATGAGAACACAGAGATGTTTTCTTAGGTGAGAGGGCTCAGGATATTAGGGCAAGTAGGATGTTTAGTGCAGCACTGTGAGTTGGCAACAGAAGGGAATCACATCAAAGTCCTGCATCAGTGAAGGGCTCAATGGCTGTGGTAACTGACTGGCCTTCTAGAATGTTGAGCATCACAATGAGGCCCCTGCTCCTCACCCTGGAGGGGCCCCAGGGATGTGGTCTTGCACAACCAAAGGGCAGAGCAAGAGAAATAGTACCATGAGCCCCATGTGCCTTTGGGGAAAAGTCTCCCAACTCACCATGAGCAGGTGCAAGACTTGCAGAAGGTATGGAAGGACTGTCAGGCCAACAGGGACACTTAGGGGCCCTAGTTAGGAAAATGCATAGCACAGCGCAAGATGATTCTAGATGAATGGGATGAGACATGGTTTAAAGTCTCTTTTCTGATATTCCTACAAATATGTGGAGAGTGACTCTGCATCTGGCCAAGGCAGGTGCAGGGCCCTGAAGGCAAGCTTGGGGAGGAGATGGGGATGCAGAGTCATGTGGGAGCAGGACTCTAGGAGGGAGCCCAGGGAAGTAGCAGGCTGGCTTCTGGACCTGGGGCCCCTTTGCTGCATCGGGGCCTTGGGGGTTGGGTCACCCCAGCACCCGCACTCACCCTGAGCCAGTGCTGGTCTCTGTTGGCAGTGTGGGGCACCTTCCTGCCCTTCAAGGAGGTAGAGCAGAGGATCTCATCATTCAGCTCCTGCCCCATCTCCTGTGTGGAGCTCTGTAAAGACAGT
>NW_023254587.1:0-7238 GCF_002007445.2 Ailuropoda melanoleuca | reverse complement strand
TCCCAGAACGCCAGGATCACGCCCTGAGCCGAAGGCAGACGCTTAATGACTGCGCCACCCAGGCGCCCCCCCCAATGGTTTTCTGCTCACGGTAAATACAAGGGTCCTTATCAACAGGCTTCATATTGTTTATGGACAGAGGAGTTTGGGTTCTGTTTTTATTTCAGGAGCCAACTGTTTTCTCCAAGAGGCCATTTCTGGTTAATTTGGGAGGATTCTTTGAAAATGATCAGGAGATCTAAGTCGGCATTTCCCATTCCAATTTATTTTATCTAAGTTCCCTATTTTAGGTCTGAGCCTTTCGCAAAGAGAGAAGGAAAGTCTCCCTCTACTTAAGCTGTTGGTCTGCCCTAGAATTTCTTTGAAAGTGTCCTGAAGTCTATTAAATCTCCCAGTAATTCATCTTAACATAAGAGAAAGCCATCATAAGCCCTAAGAGAAAGACTTTTGAGATAGGTTTACATGGTACATTTCCTATTTTTCTTCTCAAATCCACTTTTTTGAATTATGTGTGGATGGGTTATTTAAATCTTCTGGCTTCTTTCATCCTGCTGCTCTTAAACATTTTCCCCCCTCATTGAAGGTCAACCATTAAGTGAAGTGATTGGTACAAATTCAATGGTCAGTAAGAGTGAGAATAACTAGTGGAACCCTGAGTTTAATACAGCTGCTTTCTGTCATTCCGAAATTTGGGATCTTTGCCCTTCAACCCCACTGTTGCCCAGGGTTTGAATTCAACCTCTCTGGACCCACCCCGGGTACAGGAGTTTTGGGGGTATGTCGTGCAATGTTGATTGTTCGTTTCTACAGAAATGAAGGGAGCTTAGTTAGGCAGTCACAGGAAGAAAGAGTGTAAGTGGGTGGTAACGATAAAGCTGGGTGGAGAGAGAAAAAGAGATGTAAAGAAAGTAGGTTTCAGAAGGTTTGAGTAGGAGTACATTTTTTTTCTTTCTGAGGCCAGAACACGCCAATCAAAGATGCTCTCTCTCTACTGAATATTAGGCGCTTTTGTCTTTTCTTTTGTCTAGAGTCCCTCTGAAATCTCTTATTTTTGACACTAAAGTTTTGCCATAGTGCCCATTATTCCAAGTCATCTGGTGAAATTTTTCCATTTATTAATATACGCACAGACACGAAGGGACATGTAGTGAGAATGTATATTTGAAGCAGGAGTTTTTCCAGGAAGAGGCAGCAACTTTAATGTAGATGAGACCATGGCAAACAGGAGAGGACACACCACAGTTGACACAGTGATGTGTGGTGTCTTGAATTCCGTGGCTTATGAGAGCCTAGAAGACGTCATCTAATCAATAACCTGGAAATCACGCACTCCAGAATATGGGCTGAGGAAAGTGACCTTTCCTTACGTTAACAAGACAGAACAGGTGTTCCTGAAGGTTTGGAGGGACCGAAGGCAGAGTTTTAGCAATTACCTTTATACACGTTGATCACCACCCAGCAGACCTCCCACTGGTGGTCCTCAGGGCTGACCTGTGGCGAGAGCTTGTCAGAACTACGCTTCCATTCCTTCCTTACGAAACACTTCCTTCTACATTCAACATACGGGACACGCAATCTGGAACAACGCAAAACCCCACGAGGCAAGAATTTACATGAGGGAAATTGAAACTAAAGCAAGCAGCAGAAAAAGCATATTAATGGCAAGCATATTTGCTAAATGGTGCATCTCCAAAACAAAAGAACTCATTGCCTTATATAAATGTCTATCTGTTTATAAATCCTAAGAAGATAGGATAAGTTCATTAAAGAGAGCTCTAGGAAAGACGTCAGAGCTCAAATCATGTCAAAAAACTCACTCAGCAGCAAATCCAGAAGACTGATGGAAATGGGGGTTCACTGGACCCACAGAGGACCCCTTGGGTCCAAGGATCCCGCAAATGGGGACATCCTTATGTGTCTAGTCTGCTGGGTGTATCTAGCCACAATATAGAAATTGTGCTATTATCAAATAGCGTTTGCTCCGGAAGTTAAAGGTTTTGTATTCATTTAAAAGATCAAGGGTTAAAGAATCAAAGGGATCAGTTAGGAAGCTATTGTTCTAATTCAGACAAGAGATAATGGTGGCTTGGACTAGGGGAGAGCAGTAGAGAAATTGAGAAGCAGGTGTCCATGAGTGAGGCAGCTCACATAGTGAATTGGGTCTTACGAGGGACATCAGCCAAATACCATGATAAGAATTTCCTAAAAGGGGGTCTTGCCACAGAAAGGGGAGTGAGAATAGGAAGCATCCAGAGACAAAGGAGTTTGGGACTAAAACAATGTTTTATAATTCTGGACCATCAGAACCAGAAAGATCCCTGAAGACACCATCTAGCGTAACCTCCTCTAATACTGATAAGGCTCCTGAGACACAGAGATACACTGGACCTACCCGCAGCCAGTCAGCAAGTTGGTGGCAGAACCAGGACCTCAACCTGCAAGACTGTGCTTCACTGCCATGTTCTCCTGGAACCTGGACCAGCTGGAATATTCTGGAGCCAACGAACCACATGGAGGGAAGGGAAAGGGAATGGAGTGACCATTGACTGGGCATTTATTGCGTGCCAAGC
The DNA here is from genome assembly GCF_002007445.2 of Ailuropoda melanoleuca. Classification (NCBI taxonomy): domain Eukaryota; kingdom Metazoa; phylum Chordata; class Mammalia; order Carnivora; family Ursidae; genus Ailuropoda; species Ailuropoda melanoleuca. The sequence continues at coordinate 4,668 of NW_023254587.1, read as the reverse complement.
AGCACAGGGGTGACTTTTCATATACTTAACCCTTTACTTCTATAAATAGGCACTTCATTCCCACTTTGCCCATGAAAAGAGTGAGGTTCAAGAAGGTTAAGGAATCTATCCAAGAATATGCACCTAGAAATGGGGCAGAACACAGATCGATCTAAAACCTGAGCATGTTTCTATGCATTTTGGCATGAGCTGGGATTTTGCGGTCGGGGGATTCTCTCTACAGTGTGAGCTCAGGTAAAGGACTAGCATTTTTCATCCACAGTCTTATGTTTATTTAGGAAACAGTCCTGCTCAGGGAACTGGGTTCAAATTCAAGATCATCTGATTCAACAAGGCACCCCGACAGGCAAAGCTGGCAGAGTAAAGGCTTCGACTCCTCTCCATGGGTGAGAAAATTCTGTGTAGTATGGGAAAAATAGTTTTAAAAGAGGACAACCTAGACAGAAGGGCCTGAGTCTGCTGGCCATGGGGAGCTATGCAAGATTTGGGAGCGGGGAAGGCTATTCTATCTTGGGAGAGGCTGACCCAGTATGACCCCCATCACGGTGAATGTCCAATGGCCCCCATTCCTTTACCTCCTACGGCAGCCCACCAGAACCTGGCCTCGAAGATCTTCTGTTTATGCTGCAGAGACTGTGAGGAGCCCCATGCTGCGGATGACTCCAAGGTCCCCAGTCACACCCGAGAGCATCAGCCATAGACCTGCAGTAGGTAGCAGACAAGCACGCCCCACCTGGCCTTTCTAGACCTCATTTCTTCATCCCCCCTCTGCTGAGATACCCTCCCATTTCCTTCAGCTTTTGAGTGATAATTCCAACCTAAAATCAGCTGGGAGCCCTCCTAACCCAAACTGATAAACGATAGGCAGGGAGACCAGTGAGGTGGCTGGCACAGTCCTATTAGGAGACGGAGCAGTTCAACAGCAGGAGAAAAATTCTCATGGCAGATTTTGCCAGAAATCCATCTTGGGGGTCTTTCAAATACTTCCCCTGTAAATAATTTCACAATAAAAACCCAGAACCGTCAAAATGTCAATCCCTTTTTCCAAGATAATAACCATGATAGTGACTGAGCCCCTATTACATGCAAGGCCCTGTCTAGGCATTAGGGACCCAGCTGTGATCAGGTAAGTCCCCCACTGTTTCAGAGCGGACGCAGGAGAACAGTGATATTATTTGATCCCTACAACGGCTCTAAGAAGGGGACATGATTACCCAAAATGGATGTGTCCTGTGGCGGCTCTGAAAACAGGCATGGGAGGGGAATGACTTGCTGCAGCCAGGCATCTAGTAAAGGACAGAACTATTCATTACAGGACACAGCCCAGTCTGTTGTTACACTTTCAAGAACTTAGAAGTCTATATAAAAACAAAGTCTCATATACAAGCGTGTTCACCATTACTTTATTTATGCAGTGAAAACAATCTAAACACCCAAAAAAAAGAATATTGGTTAAATGACTCTTGAATTACCTGCAAAACAGAATATTATACAACCATTATTTCTTAAAACTTAGTGACTGGAGAAAAATGTTTCTGATGTATCATCTACGAAAAAAATAGAATGCCTACGTGACATACAGGATATAATGGGGCTGTGAAATATATGCGTAAGAAAAGATGGGAACTGTGAGCACATCTGAAGGGATGGGTGTTTGGGGCATTTCTAGTCCTACTTCATACTCTTCAGTATTTCGCAGCTTTTCTGTAATGGATATGCACTCACATTTATACAGACGGGAGGGTAAACTTTATGTTTGGAAAGAATATATGTAGTTTGAACCCAGCATGCACATATGCGGGGGAACACTCAGAAGACTGGAGGAGGGAGACCCAGGGGGTCCCCACCCTCTAACAACCACCACTGGCCCGCGTGCAACACACCTTCACCTCCGACCCCTCTCCCAAGCCTCCCCACCTGATGGTGTGGAATTATCACCACCAGGCTTGCAGAAGAAAGAGCTGGCCAGCAAGAATCCCAAAGATGCTAGCAAAGCCTCCCGCTTGCCTCTGGGACAGCCTCTGATCCAACCAGAAAAGAGAGCCTCCTCCACCAGCAGCAATGAGTACGAGGGTGAGTCCCAAACGGGGGTCCTAACACTGACCAGGAACCCCCATTGTCCAGATGACGAAATCCCACTGATATCTGAGCTAAGCCAAGTGGGGTGACAGGAGAGACGGGACCTCTCCCGCCAGGAAGCTACAGTCCTATTCTAGAACACACGGGAGCGATTCCAGGAGGCTGAGACCTGCCTGCCTGACCTCTCGAGCTAGGAAATACATGAGGAGTGGCAGGTCCGGGAGGAAGGAACACACATCCGGGCTTCTCTTCTAAGCTCATGCCTGCTCTGGCCACCAGAGGGTAAGTCCCAGGAGGACAGCTGTGGTGCATGGCAAGTAAACAATGCCAGAACATGCCTGTGGACTACAGTGGAGTTCAGCTGGGGGCAAAACACCTCAGGGGCATGGAGGAAGGACAGGAGCCTGGTCCAGGAAGAAGAAATGCCACCACATGGCTGTGCACCGACCAAGCCTGGGTGACCTGGCTTAGCGCACGAGCACCCCAGGGGGCCGGCTGCTGGGCCCTAAGGACCAGCCAGCCCAGACATCTCAGAATTCTCAAAACAGCTACACCCTCCTTGCAGACAGAACCTCACACAAGCCCAATTGCAGTAAAAGACCAGACGGGTCCTGCTGGACGTGTAAAGAGGGTAGGGCCTGGGAGCCCCACAAGCTCCGCCCCTCCCTCCCTCCCTCGTGCCTCCCAAGCCCCACAGGGCTCCGTGGAACACAGTTTAATTACCCACCTCCCATTGTACAGAGAAGACTGAGGCCCCCCAGGGGAAGGGGCTTTCCGAGGTGCACCAGGAAGTAAGGTTAGGGTTAGAACCAGGATGGGCCCATTTCTCTCACTTTCCAGGCCACTGCTCTTCGCCAGTCACCTGATCAGCTCTGAATGCACTGATGAAGTACAAACACAGAACCTATTGCATGTCCCTGTCACAGAGGACTTCCGAGTCCTGGTCTGGGGTCCACATGGTTCACCCAGTATTCCAGAATCTGATCGTGATCAGGGATAGAGGTGACCAGGGTGGTCCATCCAAGCCCCATGCAGAGGTTCCACCCAGCATCATAATTTCTTCCTTTCTTCCTTTAGAACGGAATACACATGTTTGCCCAAGAGGTTTTTACAAGAGAAACCTAAACCGCTACTCTCAGGACCACTGGCCATTCCAGCCATGCCACATTGGGAGACCCTGAGCACAGTCCATAGCTCCCAGGCAGCAGGGGCCATGAAGACAGATTCATAAACTCCCCCAGAGGAGAAGACGTCTGAGCCACCTCTGTGCCACCAGCAAGAATCCCTTCAGCTCCTGAAAAAGCCACTGTCAGGGGGAGCTGCCTCCAATTAAAGCCCTTGGTGTAATCACAGGACTGTGTCTCCTCTTTCCCCCTCCTCCTCACCAGGAAGTAGCTCTTCCAAACGCCTTCCTGGTTTTAAATACATTGTCATGTCTAACTTAAAACAAAAATTTCAAGCCTTCTGGATAGACTTTTTCATTTTGAAATCATATATTTTTAAAGATTTTATTTATTTATTTGAGAGAGGGAGAGATAGCAGGAGCAGAGGGGCAGAGGGAGAAGCAGACTCCCCACTGAGCAGGGAGTCCGACGGGGGGTCCGATGGGGGACTCGATCCCAGAATCCAGAGATCATGACCTGAGCTGAAGGCAGACACTTAACCCACTGAGCCACCAGGCACCCCTGTTTTGAAATCATCTTGATTTCAAATCATCATGCTCTACCCTGTCTTTTCTCTCTTCCTGTTATTTTTCTGAACCACTTGAGACTGAATGGTGCACATCAGCTCCCGTTACCCCTGAATACTTCAACGCGCATTTCCTAGGGACAACGATATTCTCTTACATAACTTCAGCACAGTTCTCGAAAACACGAAATTCAACACGGATATACTATCCTCATCAACTGCCCCCAAATGTCTTCCAGCTGCTTTGATGTCTGGTGCAGGATCGAATTCCAATATCATGAGTCCTATGGCATGTCCCCTCAGTGTTTTCTAATCTGGAGCAATTCTGTCCTCCATGAGTTTCACATTTCTGAAGCATACAGGCATGATTGTCTTATAAGGCGTCCCTCAATTTGTGTTTATCTTAAGATGATAGTTTTGCATGTTTGGCAGGAAGACCACAGACGTGACACTGTATCCTCCCCAGTGTATCAGATCAGGGGATACGTGGTGGAGGTAGGTCCTGCCATTGGTGACATTAACTAGATCACTTGCTCAAGGTGCTTTTTGCTGCCAGGTTTCTCCACTGCAAATTACTATCTTTCCCTTTGGAATGAGTGAGTCATTTGGGGAGGGACTCTGTGAATATCCCATTGCTCCTCAAACTTTCACGAGTTTAAGTGTCTAGAACCCCCCTGAGAAGAACATGCCAGCTGGCATATTACTCTAAGAAGGATAAGAGTTGCATGAGGCAGAACCACCGAGCTGATCTGATGGGCATGGTGGAGAACATGGCATCATGGACAGAGGAAGAGAGAGGACCTACGGTCCTCCCTCCCTCCTCCCCGACGTTGTGCTCCAGGCAAACCCCTCTGCCCGCAACATTCCCTGGTTCCCTGGCTCTGTGACATCACAGCCTCC
>NW_023254586.1:0-5622 GCF_002007445.2 Ailuropoda melanoleuca | reverse complement strand
CCAGTGCTCTACTGAAGCTTGCCTGCTCAGATACCCGCATTAATGAGCTGATGATTATCACCATGGGCCTATTGTACCTCACTGCTCCCCTCATGCTGATTATCCTCTCCTATGTTCGCATTTCCTGGGCTATGTTTGGCATCTCATCTCCTGGAGGGAGGTGGAGAGCCTTCTCTACCTGTGGTTCCCACCTCACAGTGGTCCTGCTCTTCTATGGGTCTCTGATGGGTGTTTATTTACTTCCTCCATCAACTCATTCTGCAGAGAGAGAAAGTAGGGCTGCCATTCTCTACATGGTGATTATCCCCATGCTAAACCCATTCATCTATAGCTTGAGGAACAGAGTCATGAAAGAGGCCTTGGGTAAACTATTTGGTAATGGAAAAATGTTCTTCTTACCATGAGAGTGATGCCTGATAGGTATCCCGATCGACTGCTGCCCTTCATCATTTCAGTGATTCCACCACTCTGACTGATTTTTAAAAGAAGATTATCATATAGCTCCGGGTTAGGGGTGTAACAAAAAGGGTATTTCCACTCCTTTACTTGGCTCTAGAATGATATGCTCTGTCTCAGTCTCTCTCTGGATCCCAGTGAAGCATCCATTACTAAGGGCAGGACACTATTTCCCCTTCCTCACCTCTAAAACCAGATCATTAGCCAGAGTGGCCTAAAGGATATGATTCATGCTCCGGAGCCAAGTAACCCTGCCCTTGAGTGCTATGGCATGAGGTGAAGGGATGAGAATACAAACATGTACTGGGTATCTACAGGGTTCCTCATTGTTCTTCACATCAGTTCTTTGAGGTAGGATTGTGAAAAGTGTGAGTCAGAATGTAAATAATTTCCCCAAACCAGGTAAACTTGATTCTAATACCCATCCTTTTTCGACCACACCACATTGTGGAGATCATGAAAAATACTGAGTGATCATGATAGGAGATAAAGAATTAAATTAATAAATATTTTACAGTATTTCCTTAATATTTCATTTCTTAAACTTGAGAACACTCCTTTCTGTTTTTCTAGGTGAAACAGAGTAAATACTTATGTGTGCCTACTGTGTGCCAGTTTTGTATTAAGGACATGACTCATCCTCTGGGTTCTTTCATAAAATATTCAAAATACAGATACAAAACCATAAATCAAGCATGCTAGAACTTTTAAAACTATGATTTGAGGAAAGGTAGTCTGGTGGAAATGGGTGTTCTGCAAATGCACAAGTTTAATAGAGGTTATTTTTTTGCAGTGTGATTACAGGTTACTATTTTTTTATATCTAAATGTTTTGAAGCATCTAGATAAAAATGTTCCAAATATTGATATTTCTAGAGCCAGGAAATGAGATATGAGGGTTGGCACAAAAAATATTCCAATGATTAGCAAGTCACTCCTGAGAGATAAAGAAGAACTTAAAAACAGAGCTCTCCAAAGTTTCAAGGACAAGTTCATCCTGGATCAATTTTTAATTTTTTTCAAAGACTTATTTATTTATTTTAGAGAGAGTGAATGAGCAAGGGAGGGGCAGAAGTAGAGGGTGAGAGAGAATCTCAATTAGACTTCCCACTGAGCATGGGGCCCAATGCCCCCTGGATCAAGTTTTTTAAGGAGGGTGTGTGGAGCCCCTGGATGGCCCAGTCTGTTGAGTATCCAATTCTTGGTTTTTGGTTGGGGTGAGGATCTCAGGGTCATGAGATGGAGCCCCACATCAGGCTCCCTGCTCAGTGTGGAGTCTGCTTAATACTCTCTCCCTCTCCCTCTCCTCTGCCCTTCCACCCCGTTTTCTCTCTCTCTAAAATAAGAAATAAATCTTCAGGGGCGCCTGGGTGGCACAGCGGTTAAGCGTCTGCCTTCGGCTCAGGGCGTGATCCTGGCGTTATGGGATCGAGCCCTGCATCAGGCTCCTCTGCTATGAGCCTGCTTCTTCCTCTCCCACTCCCCCTGCTTGTGTTCCCTCTTTCGCTGGCTGTCTCTATCTCTGTCAAATAAATAAATAAAATCTTTAAAAAAAAAAAAAAAAAAGAAATAAATCTTCAAAAAAAGGAGGATGTGACTTTTTGATGTCTTGCGCGATAGATCTTGCTTTGAAGGAAGAAATTGATAAAGGAAGAAGATTACACCATCATCTCTTCTCCCTTCTGTTCTTTCTTCTTGGATAGAAGAGGTGGGAATAATGTGACAGCCAGGCAAACCAGACTAGACCATCCTGGCCTTGAAGTAGGTTAATGGCCCTGACCACAGCAATCTACTACTGCAATTTCCAGTAAGAAAGCAAAGTTCAAAAGAGCAAGCTTCATGGTTGTCTGTATCCCTCTTTTTCTGAACCAATTTCGTGTAATATCCCTACCTCTGCTCTCCAGCCATCCAGGTACACCATACTGTTTACCATCTATTCAGTCTGCTCTCTGCCCTGTATTAATAGACTACCCTAGATCAAACTCCCATTCCTGAAGCACTGAGCCAAATATGATTATATCCTTTAAAAGACATGCACTCAATTTGTAAGGTTCATTCTTCCATAAAACCACTTTTGAAGGTGATCTTTTAAACTAAATGGATCTCAAATGGACAGGATATTTCTGAAGATATTTCTGAGTCCAGAAATTTTAGGTGCAGGAATATAGCTAAATATAGGGTGGGTATACATTATCGGTTTCTCCTTTCCCGTGTTCTCAAGTACAGCTGCCCCTTATAAGACTCAGAAAATAAAAGGGGATATTGTTTAGGCAGAGCAAATGAATTGGAAAAGAAGCCTGCATATATACTGTAAATAGGGACTCCATAAATTAAATATTCACTGGTGCTTTACTTTTTCCCCAGAAGTTACATATGCTTCATCTATCATTTTAATCAAACTTTAATATGTGTTCCTTAGGAAAAGAATTTCTTTTGTATACAAAAATTTAGAGACTTTAATGTCATATCCAAGAATTCCACTATATCCTGTGGGATATAGATAGCTAATTACAACTAATAAAATTCTAAGAACAGAAATAGTCCTTCATATAGTGCAGAATAATAATGGAAAGACTTTTGGAAATAACACCATCCCAAATTTATATTTTAAAATACTTTTAGATATTATAATTGGGTTTTTAAATGACAATAATTGATGCTGTATAAAAGCAGATAAGGGAGATACTCTCAAGCGCTACTGAGAGTATAAATTGGCATAGATTTCCAGGAAATAAGTTCATAATATATATTAGGAGCACAAAAATATTTGTACCTTATGACCTACTCTTTCACTTACAGGAGTTGATCAAGGTAATAAGCATTCTTACCAATTCTTAACAATATTGTTAAGAATTTATATATGATGAACTAATGATGTACTATACAGTGGTTAACTGAACATAATAAAAAAAAAGAATTTATATATAATGATGTTACTCATAAGAGAAACATAAACCACTCAAATTTCCACCATAGCAGCTTGGTTAATTAAATTATGCTATGTCAGTATGATGGAGTACTGTGTGGGCTTTTCAATTATTTGATAACACATTTTTAACACAGACTAATGTAAACAAAATTCATTATTATTGAATTCATTATGAATTTATTCTTTATTATTCATAATACTTGGTTAAAAAAACTTGAGAACACCAAAATATTAAAAGTGGCTATCCCAAGGTGATGTAATTATGTATACTGTCATTCACTTTCTTCAACATCCACTTTCAATTTGTATTTTCCACAATAAAATGTTGCTTTGATAATCATAAATTGAAATATTTTATAAAATTTTAAATCAATAGCCAATACCTATACTTTGGTAACCAGGAGTTTGCTGTGGAGATAAAATTAGTCTTTCTTAAAACAAACAAAGAAACAAACAAATAATCTTTCTTTTTTTTAAGAGAGAATTGCTAGAAAACTCCAGGCTTTCAACAAATAGATGCTAGATGAGGTAATTATATACAGATCTTCCTTGACTTACAATGGGGTTATGTCCTGATAAGCCAGCCCATTGTAAGTTGAAAATATCCTAAGTTGAAAATTCATTTAACACACCTAACGTACTGAACATTGTAGTTTAGCGCAGCCTCCCTTAAACATGCTCAGAACACTTAGTCTACAGTCGGACAAAATCATCTGACACAAAGTCTATTTTATGACAAAGTGGTTTTTTATAATAATTTTTTATTGTTATGTTAGTCACAATACAGTATATCCTTAGTTTCTGATGTAGTGTTCCATGATTCATTATTTGCGTATAACGCCCAGTGCACCATGCAATACGTGCCCTCCTTAATACCCATCACCAGTCTATCCCAATCCCCCACCTCCCTCCCCTCCGAAGCCCTCAGTTTGTTTCCCAGAGTCCACAGTCTCTCATGGTTCATTCCCCCTTCTGTTTACCCTCCCTTCATTCTTCCCTTCCTTCTCCTACCGATCTTCCTATTTCTTATGTTCCATAAATGAGTGAAACCATATGATAACTCTCTTTCTCTGCTTGACTTATTTCAGTTAGCATAATCTCCTCCAGTCCAGTCCATGTTGCTTCAAATGTTGTGTAATCGTTCTTTCTGATGGCTGAGTAATATTCCATTAAACATCTCATGTACTTTATTGAATAGTATATTGAAAACGAAAAAGAGAATGGTGGTGTGGGACAGAGTGGTTCCAAGTGTATCAGTTGTTTACTCTACTGATCGTGTGGCTGACTGGCAGCTGCTGCTGCTGGCATCACACGAGAGCCTCATGATATGTGCCACATATTGCTAGCCCAAGAAAAGATCAAAATTCAAAGTACTGTTTGTACTGAATGCATATCACTTTTGCACCATGTACAGTCAAAAAATCATTAAGTTGAACCATCAACCATCTGTATTCTGCTACAAGGGAAAGAAGCAGAGGGCTTTTTAGAGAAAATGAAGTATTTTAAAAAATAAAAGTAATTATTCCAACTGTATTAAAATCAGTTGTGATGTTTTCATTTGGCACTGAAAGAGTTTTTTGTCTATCCACACAAGCATAAGGGGCCTGACATCATAATTATTCCAGGGTTAAGTCTACATTTCATTAATCTATTTTATTTTATTTTTTTATTTTTTTAATGATTTTTTTAATTATGTAAGTCACCATACAGTACATCCCCGGATTCCGATGCAAAGCTCGATGCTTCAGTAGTTGCGTATAACACCCAGTGCACCATGAAATACGTGCCCTCCTTACTACCCATCACCAGTCTTTCCCATTCCCCCCCCTTCCCTCTGAAGTCTTCAGTTTGTTTCTCATAGTCCATAGTATCTTATGTTTCATTCCCCCTTCTGATTACCCCCCCTTTCTTTTTCCCTTTCATCCCCTACCGATCATCCCAGTTCTTATGTTCCATAGATGAGAGAAATCATATGATAATTGTCTTTCTCTGCTTGACTTATTTCACTTAGCATTATCTCCTCCAGTGCCGTCCATGTTGCAGCAAATGTTGAGAATTCGTTCTTTCTGATAGCTGAGTAATATTCCATTGTATATATGGACCACAGCGTCTATATCCAGTAATCTGTTGAAGGGCATCTCACCCCTTTCCACGATTTAGCTATTCGGACAATGCTGCTATGAACATTGGGGTGCATATGGCCCTTCACTTCACTACATCTGTATCTTTGGGGTAAAA
>NW_023254585.1:0-2007 GCF_002007445.2 Ailuropoda melanoleuca | reverse complement strand
TATCTAGGGTTAGGTAACTGCTTAGAATAGCATTGATGTAGTTGGTTACAGATTGGAGGTAGACAGTGGTAAGCGTAACACCAGGTAAAGATTTTGGGAGTAATACCCACCAGCATTATCTTGAAAGGTCTGCTTTATTCTTCCCTTAGGGACTGTGTCCCCTGAGAGGCTGGGGGTCAGGACCTTGCAGTAAAGTGGGGACACTCCTGGGGATGGGGATGGGTGTGTAGGTGAGGGATGGGGCTGCTGAAGAGGGCAGTGGACTCACTTGCTGACCTTGTCATTTCTTTGAAAGCCCACAGCCAAGTTGCTGAGACCAGGGGTATGCATGTGAATCCAAGACTGCCCTCATTAAAGGACAAGCAATGAGACAGAAATTAGAAAGCGGAGTTTAGAGGAGAGAGAGACAGGCCTGGTTTAAAGTGTTCCAGGAGGCTTTATGGAGGAGAGCAACTTTGAGGGATGAATTTGGACTGCATTTGTGTTTGTAGGTCTGCAAGATGGTCTGTATCTGTTTGCAAGCGTGGAGACTGTCTTTGTGCCTGCATGTGTGCCTGTGCCAGCATCTGCTCCTGCATGTCTGACTCAGGATGTTCTTGAGTCTGTGTAGGTGTGTTTCCTGACATGTCTCTGAATTAGTTTTGGAGTGGCAACATTTATGTGTGTCTTTGTGTTTATGTATCTGTGTGGCTGGATATCTGTGTCCATGTGTCTCTGACTATGTGTGGGATTCTGCTCTGGCCTCTCACTTTACCCTGCCCCTCTCCCCTGACACTCCCCAGCTGCCAGCATCATTTACCGCAAGGAATGGCTTCCGTTCCCTTCCCGCCGTCTGGATTCCCACGGGTCCAGCTGCCTGCCCAGGGTCCTGCCCCTGTGGCCTGTGTAGCAGGCTCGACCTTGGGAGCGACACACTCTGGAAAGCCCCCAATATGCTCCTTGCCTGGCCATGGACCCAGAGAAGTTACAGTGGAGAAGAGGGGCAAGGCGGGAAAGGGGGGGCAGTTGGCAGAGCCCATCCCTCCTTCTGGAAACAGAGATCTCTCTCTGGCCCCTTTCCAGGCCCCGTTTCCCTCCCAATGCTCTCATCCAGACCAAGTATTCAGGGTCCTGGCCTCACTGTCTCTGGGGATAGGAATGAACAGTCCTCTGCAGGCCCAGCCAGAGCCATAGGGATCTGGTCCTCTGTGTCCCCCAGCACCTTACACTCCTGCATTGTGTTCATTCCTCATCTCCCCACCTGAAGTCCAGGCTGTCTTCCCTTCTTTCCTCTTCCTACATTGGACGCAGCAACTGTTCTTGTTCTTCATTCTATGACAGCCCCGCCTCTGCCATGGGCCCCTGATCCAGGTAGAAGGTTAGGCTTTGGGTGGCTGGGAAAGAGCAGAAGCCCAGCCTCCTCTCACATGGTGCAGAGAGTAGCATCTGTGGGGTTTATTCCTGTTCTCATTCTGTGTTCACTGCTCTCCCTGGATGAGCTGTGGTAAACAGGTACAACAATGAAGTAGTCATGGTCTCTATTCTCTAGGACTCAGTGCTTGACAGGAGAAGCGATTTTGTGGAGAAGCCACTTTCCTCCACTGCAGGTGGTCAGTTGCCTGAAATTCTCTCCATAGAATTCTTAGGTGTCCTCTGCAGAGGTCAAGGGAAGGGCTCCAGAAGGTCAGAACCTTTCACCAGGACATGCAACTTCAGAGGGCCAGAGGTGAACTCCAGAGTTCCTGAGCAAGCACTGATATATTCTTAGCATCTACCATCAATTCTGGAGTTGTAAATGCTTGAGTTTCTATCCTCCAGGGGCCTTTTACTCTCACTTTACCTCTCTTGAGCCTAGGGAAGCTGGAGGGTAGGGGTTGTGCTAGGGTTATGGGATGGGATGAACAAGGCTTCATCCCTCAGGAGCATCCTGCGTGAGTCACAGGCTCTGAGCCTGTCTTCTCTCAGCTCTTGACTTTGCTGAAAACTGTGAATCCTGAAGGCGTTTGTTCCAGCTCATCTTTATGCCCT
>NW_023254584.1:0-2298 GCF_002007445.2 Ailuropoda melanoleuca | reverse complement strand
CCCCGTGCACACCTGACCCTCTCAGTGGGGAGGCCTGCGTGCCTGGTGCACCTGTCCTCCACCAACCCCGGTGGAGTGGCCACGTGAAAGCATTTCCATGTCCAACCCTCTGGTACACTTGGGAACCTGGGGTCCAGACAGGCAGGCACTGGCCAGGACAAACGAGGGGTGCAGAGTCCAAGGAGCAGGGCTGCTCTCCAGTCCTAGGCCAGCCCCAACCCTCCCATGAGGTTCACGTTGGGGGTGAGAGCCCCTCAGATCCTGGGGGATAGCTCCCCACCCCGTCCCATGTGGGGACATGACCTTGGGCATCCCCAGGCAGGTAGAGGCATGAGCACCTGCATACACACACACACACACACACACACACACACACACACACACACCACTCTGACTGCCCAGCTGGCGGTCAGAAGGGGAGGACACGCTGGGAACGAGTTGGGTGACAAAGGGGAAAGAAGAAAGATGTCGGAGACAGCTGGTCCATGGGGCATGGTCATCAGGACTACTGGCCGTACCCCAGATCCATAGTATGGGGAGGGGAGACACGCCAGGCTGATGGTCAGGGGGTCCCCAAGGGACTCAGGGCAGTTGCCAGAGNTGGGAGAGGACAGGGTCTGGGGTCCGGTGTCCATCACCTCCCTAGGCACCTGGAAGTAGGAAGAGACACCCCCCCCCAGTGCGGAGGGGGCTTAGCGTACACTACTGTCAATTGGGCTGGAAAGACGGGCTATCCCTAGGGTCCCACAGGCTTGCAGAAGAGACTGTTGGCTTGGGTCTCCATCCCTGACCCACTGTGCTCCCAGTCCTGGGAAAATGCTTTGTACTCCCTCGAGGTCCTTCTGAGCAGAGGGCAGCCTGGGGACTTGGGGCCTGAGGGCCTGGGTATGCAGAACGTGGCAGAGCGCTGACCACTGGTCTGGGGACCAAGGTCAGGACCCTCCTTGGTGAGGCTTCAGGGTCTCCATTTGGAAGAGGTTCCAGAGTCAGTGCTCTGGCCAGGGTGAGGAGGCCTGAGGAAGGAACTGAGCACCAGGACAGGAGAGGGAAACAGGGACGAGAGAGACTCCTGAGGTTTCTCACATCGCCCCCGGAGCCCACAGGTCCTGCTCCTGGGAGACACACAGAGACACAGACAGAGACAGAGATTGAACACAGGAGAGAGGGAGCCAGGAGAAGTCACAGACTTTCCTCCAGCTGTTTGGAAATGACGTCCCATCGTTCTGCCCCATTCTCTTCCTGAGAGCGCAGTCACACAGGCCGTCCCCCCGGAGGGGAGGGGACTCCCGAGGGATGTGTGACCAGGATTCGGGAATGCCCGGGAGCCACTTCGGAGACTGCCCAGCACAAGGGCACAGACGAGGTCCGGGGACCTGAGCCTAAATCTAATGGGAGCCCCTGGCAGTCTGTGTCGTGAGAGGACAAGGTCAGAATGCGTTCACTGCAACCGTCCCACGGGGCTGGGACAAGGGGTGGCTTTGCCGGGATCCCAGATCAGACCCAGCCCCTCTGAGCTGTGTTCCATGCCCCCCCAGCCCCTGGCTCATCCTCGCATTGCCAAGTGTGTGCCCCAGCCTCCTGTGAGAGCAGGTACGGAATGTATGTAGAGGTCCTACCCCTGATGGCGTCCCTAGTAGAAGCCAGAACATTCCACTGTGCAGATGGGGAGCCTGGGAGGCCCTGAGAGGCATAGGTCTGTCCAGGGTCACAGCCCTGGGCACGAGCAGGAGCCCGGTCTGAACCCAGCTCCGCGTCCTCACAGTGGGGACACCGGCTGCACCTAGGCCTTGCGGGGGCTGTGGGTGGGCTGTGTGTNCTGGGGCTGTGGGTGGGTGGTGTAGGTGTCACTGTATGGATGGGGCATGGGGTGGAGGGTGAGCATAGAGCAGCTGGGGGAGAGGGGCCCTCAGGGGCTCTTGTGGGAGAAGGAAGTCGGGTAAGGGGACCCCAGGCAGTGGTGACCTCACTTCCCTGACAACAGAGCCCAACAGAATTTGGAACCCGGGTAACCAGGCACCCATATTCCAGACCCAGTCCCTGCCCNGTTGGAGATCCTCAAACGAAGAACATGTTTTCGTGCTGCATCCCCAAGTCCGGAGGCTGCAGGCTGAGGAAAGCATGCCCTGTAAACACTTCCCCCTGCTGGGGAGGTCGTGTCAGGGCTCCCCGACACCTCTGGCCATTTGGCAGGAAGGACCGAAAGGTGATACCAGGAGGCCCAGAGCTATCCAGCCCAGCCCCACACGCTCTGATCTGACTGTGCAGCCCCAGGTCCCCTCTGTGCGTGTGTGTGTGTGT